>NC_056735.1:1591785952-1591978452 GCF_019279795.1 Protopterus annectens | reverse complement strand
GCTGACTCACAACCTCAGAGACAAATTAATTTGCTTGTGACCTGCATTTTTACAAAGTTGGGATTTACACATAAGCCAATGAAGATAAGTCACATCATTTGTTTCGTGTATAAGTCACGTAGTTCACTTCCTTGGTTTGATGATTTTTTGCTTATACAATTAACCAGTTTGGAATGATCAATGATTTGGAGTGAGGGGAATAAACTCTCAGAATTATAATGATTTACCCAGTGTTCAGAAAAGCAAGAGAAAGCTTGGTTGTTACTATAAATTCTCATTCTAAAAAAAAAAAAAAAAAAAAAAAAAAAAAATATTCAGGACACATTTACAGCAGGGGGGGCTGGTAAGTGCTCTCTGTAAAGATACTTTTACAAGGTAGTAAATGCACACACAGCCAGGAAATGGAACAGCTTGTTGTAAGTTCACCAAGGCAGATTCAGTAAATCCAGGTAGGCACCAAACGAATTCAAATAATTCCTTTATTCAGAACCACAGAATAATAACACACAAGCGCTTTCGCTCAGAGGTCACTTGATAAAGCTCAGAATTCCTCTGAGCGAAAGCGCTTGTGTGTTATTATTCTGTGGTTCTGAATAAAGGAATTATTTGAATCGTGCCTACCTGGATTTACTGAATCTGCCTTGGTGAACTTACAACAAGCTGTTCCATTTCCTGGCTGTGTGTGCATTTACTTCCTGGTTTGGTTCTCTGCTGTTTGTTTGACTTCTTTGCTACTTTTACAAGGTAAAAAAGAAGTAGCAGCTCCATATTTGAGTAAAATGGTGAGAGAAAATGAGAGGGTAATAAGAGAATTGGAAACCACTGAAGGAGAAAATGTGAATAGACAAGAAAAAATATCTGATGTAATAGAGTAGTACATAAAAATACATTTAAGAAGATAGTGATAAAATTGAAAAATATGGGAGGTAAGGAAGTTAAGTAAAGAAGGGAATGAGATTATCAAAAAAATATAAATATAGGAGAGCTTGGTGAAATCTTAAAATACTTGGATATAGAGAAAGCTACAGGCTTAGATGAAATTGAGTATCATGTATAATATGAAAAATTGGCAAAATAATATATTTTGTAGAAGTTTTGAATGAATGGTTAGAAAAAGGGATGAGATGGGGTGATGACATTTTTATGGAAGAAGGAAGAGATTAGGAATCGGAGACCAATAGTATTAAACGATGCCGATTATAAAATACTTATGAGAGTAATAGGGAAAAGATTAGGAAAAGGTTGGATAGATTGATGGAATCTATAATTTTTGAAAAAAAGGGAAAGGAAGTTAGGATTTATTATGTGTATTAAGACAAGTGATAGATGACATTATAAATAAAATGTGGAATCTATAACATATTTGTTGGAGAGGTAAACAAAGCATTTGATAGAATACAATATGAGGAACTATAGAGTTATAGAGTATATTAAGAGATTGTAATGTAAACGATAAAATAATAGAAGTTATATGATCCGTATATGAGAATAATAATATTAAAATAATATTAAATGGATGGTTAAGTGGGATGATGCAGGGTTGTCCAGCAAACAGTATTTTATTTGCGTTAGTTATGAATGTGATAGTAAACGCAATGAATAGAGAACTGAAAATAGGAAGTATATGATAATGAAGGGGATTTATGTCCCAGTTTTTCTTACTTACGCAGAGGATATAGTTTTAATTACTAAAAACAAGAAATGGCTTGAACAGGGAATTAGGAAATCAAATAAGTACTTAAATATGCTTGGTCTAAGTATCAATACAATAAAAATATGCAAATTGGATTTCTGGTAGAGTTAGAAGGAATTTACTTTTAATGATGAAGAGGCAGATACTCTAGGAAAAAACATTTGGGGTTAATATGAAGAAGGAAACACAATGGGAGAGAATATTACAAAAGTTGGAAGATATATATATATATATATATATATATATATATATATATATATATATATATATATATATATGTATATGGGTCTCCTGTTTGTCGAAAACACATGCTATCGAAAAACAGAAAGTCAAACCCACTTTAGCGAAAGTGCACTACATCAGAAGTGCACTTTCGTGAAAGACGATTCGCCAAAGCACGTTACAGTGGGGATAAGGAAATATATCCTTTTCCCCACTGTAGTGTGATCTCAGAGTTAATATATTTAAGTAGGGTGATGTGGGGGGAGCAGTGGGGCTTACCCCCCTGCAAAACAGTGTTAACAGTAGTTTTTTATTTTTTTTTCATATTCAGTGAATTGGCTTGTACGAAAGTGCACTTTCGATGTAGTACACTTTTGCGGAAGTGAATTTTACTTTTCTTTTTCGAGGTTGTGAAATTTTGATAAAGAAAAGTAGATCTATATATATATATATATATATATATATCAGAGGTCATATAGATCATCATATAAGAAAACAGTTTATTTAATAAACTCTAGTCTGTTAGTTATGGTTGCCTACTTGGAAAGTATACATATGATCCAATCTAAGTATGAAAAAAGAATTGCTATTGATTATAGTTTCATTTATATGGGGATCAAGATAAAATTCTGTGGTATATGGATTGTGTATGTTCAGGAAGAAAAAGAAGGTATAGTTTTAATAAATCCTATAGTACATGCAGCTTTGATGAATTTATATAAAGTGTTGAGAGGATTAAACGAAGAAAATAGAACATAATAAATTATATAATGAAAATTAAATATAAAGATGTTTGGGAAAGTCTAAGATATGGAAAAGATGGAAGAATAATGTCAATAATGAGATTAAAGAATATCAAAATAAGATATTATGGAAATTAAAAATAGGAAGTGTAGAAAAAAAACAGAAAAGAATGATATGAAAATGTAATGAGGGAATGTTATTATATTTGTCCTTGGAAAAACTCAAATAATACAAAAAGAAATGCAATTAAAATAAGGCCTGTATGGAGCAAAACATGTATGAATGTAAAGAGTTTATGTTGAGGTTAATGATAAAGCAAATATGTTGTATAAAAGTATTCAGGAGAGGTTATTTAATTGTTGTGAAGCGAGTGAGATGACAGAGCATGTTTTCTTAAATTTCTCTTTGGGTCACCACAGTACTTGTAGTCAACAGTGCCATAATCAGGAACAGGCTGAGATGGATATCTGAGGATTTATCCAAGCACAGGTTAACAAACAACGTTCCATTCCCCAGGATCCTAAACCCTGTGAGAAAGACCATGAGAACCATCAGAAAGGTTCAAATAACGTATTAGCAGATCCATAGGTACCAACATTGGGTGATGGAGAGGGATTGGCTCTAGCTGTAATGAAAAAAAACACTTTAGTACAGCAATCTTATAGGTTCTAAACTCAGACAAGCTGAACTCTCCCCATTTTAAGAAGCACCAAGCCACTCTTGCTAACCTTAGGGTATTTGCCTTGCCATAAATATGTTCCCCACTTTTATAATTTCACCAAATATTTTAGGTTTCTAATAACATGATTGGAATGGACCCCATTCCTAAGTCAAAGTAGGATTAAAGTTCATGAAATTAGTATTGTTTTAATCTTTGATGTCAGCCAGAAGTGCTCTTCTCAGCACCTGCAGTGTGCCCAGTAACGACTCCCTATGCAATTCATATGGGCTTACATGAATTGGTAACATACCTAAATACAATTGCAGATTTTTTTATAAGACCTGTTGCTCTTACTGCCATTGGAACTGTCTAGGTATCTTTCTTTCACATTGCTCTTGTTACTGCCTCCAAATACAGATATTCTATGACTTTGTGTCCCTCTGTACGCAAGACACTGTAGTCAGTGGGTGTGGCAATTTCAATGATCAATGTTACTTTTGTCTTCTTTCCATGAACCACTATATTCGGTTTTCTAGCATCTGAGGTTTGAACTGTTGATAATCGGTGATCTCATGTGATGTAGACTTCATCATTTTCTATGATGCTTTGCAGCTCATGTTTCTGAGGTTTTTCAGCCACTTCAGTATCATAATATTTGCACAATCTCCAGTGCAACAGTCTTGCCACGTTATTATACCTTTCAGTATATAGTTCTTCTGCCATTAAGTGTCACAATCAGCAATGGGGTGTGCGACTGTTTCCAATTCTGTTTTACAAAACCTACATTTGTCTGTTTTTCCTGCATGTTCAATGGACTTTGTAAACCAATGTGTATGTAGCCCACTATCTTGGGCTGGCAATATTAACCTTTCATCTCTTGATTTGAATTTGCCCCTCCTTAACCATTCCTGCATTTGATCCTGATCAACATGAGGTTCTTCCAAAAGTTTTCTATACTTGCAACTATACTTGTGCATTTTCCACATTTCTTGCCTTCTCATCTGGTCCTTCACCTTATATTCTTTCTTTTGTTTTTTGTTTTTTTGGCACATTCAGTTGCTGCCTGATTTGTATGTACTTCTTGTCTGATTTCCATTCCTGGTTGACACCAATATACTTCTGCGAGACTAAGCAGAGGACTCATCTTAGATTTATTCTCCTCATGTTTCAGAACTTTCACTACATTTGGGTCTTGTGAGGTCAGCAGATATGTATGCAATCCCATGATTGCAGATGTATACATGTAATCAATTTCAAGGAGGCCCATCACTCCTTCAGAACCGGGAATATATAATCCTGGTATACAATGATTTTTATAAAACATGTGGTAAGTATGATGCATGCTTCTTGTTTTTCTGTCTAATTTATCCCACACATTTTGAGGCCAATCAGTCACTCCAAAACTGTAAGTTAGGACAGGAACAACAAATTGGTTTATAGCTTGAATTTTGTTTCTAGGTGTTACCTCTGTTTCCAGGATTAATATAAGTCATCTAAAGTATTCCTTACTAAGTTTTATTTACATCTGTTCATCTTTTATTACTAATCTTTCATCAATTCCCAAATATTTATACACTCCCTCTTGCTCAAGTTTTTTTATATCACATTCATGTCCTAAAAACTGAAGTTTTCTTGGCGCTGTACCTTTTTCTTGCTCTAAAAGCTGCTTTGGCACATTTATCAAGACCAAATGACATTCTTTTATCATCTGAAAAGTTTTTACTACTTGCAGTTGAGCTTTCAGTTCATCATCTGATGAGCTATAGAGTTTTTAATCATCAACAAAGAGAAGATGAGAATTCTTTACACTCTGTTGTTTTCTAAGATCTAAATTATAGTCATGGCCTAATCTGTTAAGCAGACAGTTTAATGGGTTAAGGGAAGACAGAATAATAATAGTGACAGAAAGTCACCCTGGAATATCCCCCTTTAGATTTTTATCCCTGGAATAATAATTTGTCCTTTATCATGGCTTAATTGCAAAGTGGTCTGCCACTGTTTCATGGTCACTGTAATGTAGTCGATCAGTGTAGGGTATATCTTATACATTTTTAAGCACTCTTTTATCCATGAATGTAGGATACTATCAAATGTTTTTTGTAGTCAATCCATGCCATACTTAGACTTTTCCCCTTTTTGCAGTTCTCCACTATGACTTTATTTAACAACAAATGATCCTTTGTTTCATATGACTTTCTGTTATTGCCCTTATGTTCTATTATCATAATTGAGTTTTCTTCTAAATGACTATAGACTCCGTCAGCATCAATTCCAGTGTATATTTTATAAGTCATTGGAAGGCAAGTCATTGGTTTATAATTTTCTATAATTTTTAGGGTAGCTTGCAGGTTCACTCTTAAGTAGAGGCATTGTTTTTCCTATCATTAGCCAGATTGGTGTTTTATCGGGGAAGGCATATAAATAGTTCTTTCTCATGAATAAATCTTCATGCAAAGATGTTGATACTTTTAAGCAGATGTTAAGTACTGCATCTGGGCTGGGTCTTTATCATATAAGCAAATACTTAATTGAGCAAATCACTATTTGTTGAACTGAATTAAGCAAAAGGGCAATTAAGTGAATGCTTGGTTAAGCACATTTTTTCCCAGGGAAAGGATGTGGTTCTCCATCATCTAGTATTTGCCCTTTTCCCCACTGTAGTGCGAGTTGGTATATTTAGTTAGGAAAGGTGTGAGGGGCACAGACCCCCACATTGGGGGGTGTGGGGATGAAGCCTCCCAATTTGCAGAGTTTTAAATTTAGTTTTGTTTGTTCTGATCGTTGGGTGAGCAGCTGTTTTGTTTTCCCTAGGCAACTTTGTGCTTAACCAAGTGTTTGCTTAATTGAGGTTTTGCTTAATTTAGTTCAACAAATAGTGATTTGCACAATTACATGATTGCTCAAATTATATAGACCCATCTGGGCCTGGGGTTTTACAATTAGAGAGTTTTCTTAACTTTGTTTCAATCTCTCTGGCGTTGCTTCATTCCTTTTCATATCTTGTACCTTTCAACTTCTTTCTTTCTTATACTTCTACTGTCCTTTTAGCAGCTTTGTTATGTTCTACAGGCTTTTCATAAATAAATGTATCTATTTCTTCTATTTTGGTGATCTTTCAATTCTTTTTACCTTGTTTCCCGATTCTCTATAAAACTTTTTTGGGTCATCAATAAATTGCTTATTTTGTACTTTTCCTTTATATTTATCTGTGTATCTTCTAAGTTTTTTCATTTGTGCTGAGATTTTTAGTTTGTTATTTGATATATTGCATGATAGCTCCTGATCTGTTCTAACACTGAGCATTGCTTTTATCACGTCTATCTTTCTAATTTGTTTTTTTAACCCATTCCCTCTTTATACTCTTCTAAAAATGACACTTCTTGTCTTACTTGTTTTAGAGTTTTCTCAATTCGATACTTCCATGATGGTATTCAATTTCTCCGCTTCCTTTCACTCACTACCCTGACTTTTTTTGGTAGACCTTTACAGTTATTAATTTAGTTGCACAGTATGATATCCTGTTAACTTATGTTATATCACATGGATCTCTATAGACAGTCCTAATTACTGTGTTCATTTGTTTTATCAAATTAATGACTTTTGGGGTTTTATTGAACTTCTGCAGGCTATTTCTTTCATTGATCTTAATATGTCTATCTATCTCTATTAAATCAAGAAACTCTTCTCTTAGCTCATTTTTTCCTAAACTGATGACACATTTTTTGTGTTCCATTTCCTGCAAATATTCTATAGAAAGTTCTATAGCATCTTCCTGTGGCACATTCTCTTCAATTTCGTCCTGCGCCATCCGTTGCTCTGTCGTATGGGAACTCACTGGCCTATCAGTCCTCAACATTGACTTCATCAGAGATTCCACAGTTTCCAGTTCCTTCCTTTTCTGCCCAGCTTCAAGTGGCTGTTTATCCTTGTTTTCTGTGGAAGGCTCCAAAATGTCTTTGTATGGCACCTGACCATTTGCTTTCCTTCCATTGGTTTCCCTATAATTTGGATGTCCATTGCTCTATCCTGTTGTGGTGCTTTCTGAATTAGATTTTCTACACTGTATTCTTCACTTCGCAGGTACTCCATAACCTCAGTTTCTATTTCTTTAACTCCTGCATTATTAATCTCCTTTTCTACTTTTCCTCTTTGTCTTCTTATTTTTTGTATTTTAAAGTTTTGCATGTCCAGATTACTTTGCCTGTATTTCTCTTCAAATAGCTTTGGTGCTGCTCGTTTTGTATTGATTAGTTTTGCTTTCTCCTTTGCATAGATATTACACCATATTAAATCTCTTTTTCTTTCTCATCCAAAAAAATTGTAGGTGCCTCCACAAAGTAGAAGAGGAATAACAAATGATAAAAAAAAAAAAAAAAAAACGGGCAGAGCCACGGTTGCAGTTCTTCCACCAAGATTAATGGTACCAAACACGAACAAAAGCGCTTTCACTAATTGTTTCTTCAGGTGTGGTTAAAGTGTAAAAAGACACCATTCTTATACTTATCAAACATGTCACATGACCTACTATCTAACAACCTTCAATTAAAATTATACTAACCCATAAAAACCTACCATTAAAACATATAATTTTAACAGGCAGAGCAGCTAAAAAAACACATATACATACACATATATAATAGTACAACATATTAATGATAAAAATTAAGTCTAACAATCCATTCAGCCTCCAGATCTTCCATTCTACTTTTAATATTTCCTCCTCTTGCATTGTCTAAACACCTACCCAAGACTCTAAAATCAAAAAATGTTGTTCACTTGTATCAATAACATGTTTAGCCAGTGCATTATGTGGGCTTCTTTTTTTTCATGTGATACAAGTATTCTCTAATTCAAAATTTAAACTATCAGTCTTACCCACATAGTACTTCCGACATATTCTGCAGGTGGCTAGATAAACAACGTGCATACTTTCACATGTTGCACTGGTCACTATTTTAAAGATTTTACCTGTATCTGGATGTGCAAACTCTTTATCCTCAGAAATATACCAACAATACTGACAATTCCTGCATGGTTTAGTTACCACATCCTTATGCATTACCTGATGGTCTCTAGTCGTAACAAAGTCTTCTTTTCAAGCATTTCTTATTCTTAAACGTAAATTGGGGTTGTGCATCTAAATACTTACTCACCTGACTGTCAGTCATTAAAATGTTCCAATGTTTGTTAAAGATGTCTGTGTATGACATAATATTTTTTGAATAACTTAAACACATCCTTAATTTATTTGGTACAGTTTGCCTACTATTTGAGGTACATATATCATTCTCTGAAAAATATGGTTTGGCTCTAGTGTTTCTTAACTTAGCCACTTCCGCTACATTTTTTTGTATGAATTGTCAGTCGTACCCTCTGTCAATAAGTTCGGTTTCATCTGTCACTAATTGCTACTCAAAATCATTATCATTAGCATTCAGCCTGGAAGCTCTGTAGACTTGATTCTGTATTACATTCCTAAAGATATAATTCGGATGTATACTCTGGCTATTCAATAGACTAGTGGCATGACATTCTTTCCTATACAAGTTAGTGCTTAAGTCATTGTTACTCCCCTTGTATATGATTACAGCTAGAAAAGTAACTTCAGTATATGACCAATTCACAGTGAACCTTAGAAACTATGTAGTATTATTAAAAATTCAATGAATTCCATCAATAGTTCACTAGACCTGTTCTATAAAAGAAACAGGTCATCCACAAAGCTACGGAAAAATGCAATGTGGCATTTGAATGGACCTTTAATTATCCATTCATTTTCCCACTCTGACATTACTGCCTTGACATACGTATTAGCGCAAGATGTTCCTATTGCAGCTTCATTGCATTGCCAAAATATCTTGTCTCTAAATAGAAACACGTTATTTTCCAACACCAACTTTAACAATGTCCTAGCCAGTTCTACTTTTAATTTAATGTATTCTATATTGTTATCTAATTCTCTGATAATGCTATCAATACCTAAATTGTTAGAAATCACTGTAAAGAGCAAAACCACATCTACTGTAACCAATAGGTACTGTCCAGATAGTCTCTTCTTGTCTATGAACAGATGTAAATCTCTTAACAGGTGTTCTATGTCTCTAAGTATTAAATTAGATTTCTCTATCAATTTCTGTAAGTTTTTTTCTAAACATATCGAGATAGACTCCTGGCTACTATCGGTCTCATGGGTGGTTGTACAGAATTTTTGTGTAGTTTAGGAAGCCCTTGTATTATGGGAATAGGATTCAAAATGATAAAATATTTTAAGAGTTCATCACCTATTAAATCCAGGCTTTTAAGCCTTTCTAACTCACTAAGCACTCTTATCATTTTCTTAACCTGTGTAGGAGTAACAAATTTGTAGAAATTCATATCACTCAACATATGAAACATTGTCTTATCATATGCACTCCTGCCCTTCACAACAATATGTCCACCCTTATCAGCAGGTCATATCATTATGGATGGATCGGTTTGCAACTTAAGCAGAGCTTCGTGTTCATTCTAGGTTAAATTATACAAACTATTCTTCTGGCATCTGGCTTTTTTTGAATAGCAAACTTTATAGGCATCCTCTATACAGAGTTGTTCAAATGCTTGTATCAATGGACTAAGCTGTGGAACAAACAAGCTGGGTTTCTTAAACATATCTATGGCAATTTCATCACTAGCATTTTCATTAAACATAGTTTTTAACATAAGCTTTCGTGCAAATATTTTAATATCAAAAGCAATTTCTGTGATATTGGTATCTGCTGTCGGTATAAACAGTAGTCCTTTATTAAGCACATTAAGTTCATCTGATGACAAAACATAGTTCGACAAATTCACTACTAATGTCTTATGTTTGAAAATTCTGGCTCCTGAATGTTCTGTTAACCCGTCGCTGGCTTGTATGATAGCACCCTTGTAGAGGAGACTGATGATTTGCCTAATGAAGATTTCTTGGCTTTTAAAAGCGATATGTTGACACTTGAAAGAGATTATATTCAAGTTAAAGAGGCTGCAATATGAACAGTTCAATTTAGAAGTGTGCATTAAAGAAAATATTATTCCCCGAGGACTGAGAGTCCTTAAAATGCCTGCTCAAATGAACTATGATGCCACGCTATTAAGTGAATTGCAAAAGTTAAATTTAAAGACTAGCATGGGTTATCTGAAGTTGCTAATAGCGGATGCCGAAAGAGAGACAGTAACTATGATCAATGATGTTAAGATGAAATATTCTAGCTTACACAGTCGTTATCAAGATGAGCTTGTAAAAAGACATTTGAATGATTTAACGGAAAACATTTCCGTTTATTCCAGAAAACTGTTACAAACTAAATTAAAGAAATTACATAGAGATCATAATGATTTCCGACTGGGCAACATATTCATGTGGCCAAGGGGTGTATCCCAATCACCTGAAAATGCTTTAAATGAGATGACCAATGAGTCTACTCATAACATGAGCAATACGAATGCTCCTACTAACCAGATGCCTAGAACACAACAGGAAGTAAGAGAAGGGCAGGCCCAGGTCTACGCGGAGGCAAAAGCCAGCAACGGGTCAACAGAACATTCAGGAGCCAGAAGAATTATCGTTATGACAGCTGAGATGCATCATGAGGGCAACGGAGATGTTCCCTTTCCCAACACCAGTACACATAAGTCACCTACTTTTATTCAGGCAAGCGGGCCATCTTGTCTAACTTTTCCACTCCCAATGAGGGAGAGATCTGACAGCAGAGGGGGATGTGGACAGCATGGAGGTCGACAGAGAGGGGGAAGTACAACCAGGATCAAAAGGAAATACGAAGGGACGGTGAGTCCTTATACGATAAAAAAAGCATTTTCGACTGACAGGCAGGTGAGTAAATACTTAGATGCACAACCCCAATTTACGTTTAAGAGTAAGAAATGCTTGAAAAGAAGACTTTGTACAACTAGAGACGATCAGGTAATGCATAAGGATGTGGGAACTAAACCATGCAGGAACTGTCAGTATTGTAGGTATATTTCTGAGGATAAAGAGTCTGTACATCCAGATACAGGTGAAATATTTAAAATAGTGACCAGTGCAACATGCAAAAGTTGGAAATGCTTCTGGTGTTGATATTGATAATCAGTAGATTGGATTGGGCTTTTTTGGGGAGGGCAGTAAGGGAGGGTTCTGGGTTTGGATGTGTGTCACCAGCGATGAGGAGTGTTTTGCTGAGATTAAAACTGTGTTTGATAATATGTGTTAAGCTAGAGAGGGATACATAGAATGATTTCTTATTGACAGTAGATGATATATGGATCTTATGAGTGTATACAGTAATGCTATTGTGAGATAGTGTTGGGCAAATTGTAAAAGTTATGTTTGCGTTGGTGTATCTTATTGTATGTGTTGTGTGGTAGAAGGTTTTGTCTAGAGGGAGGGTAGTTTGTGTGGATGTAATATAGGATAGGGAAGTAAGGGCTAGTAAGAGTTACGGTAAAATAATTAGCATTATAGTGTGTAGCTGGCAGAGGTTATGGTTATGTTGTAACCTGTGTTAGACATTTGCGGTTTTATTGAACATCTGCAGGCATTCCATAACTTCAACTTCTATTGTTTTAACATTTACTTTACTAATCTTCTTTTCTACATTCCCTCTTTGTGTTATTATTTTTTTATTGTGAAATTTTTCATATCTGGACGCTTTTGCCTGTATTTCTCTTTGAATATCTTTGGGCTGCCTCCTTTAAATTGATTAAGTTGTTTTTTGCCTTTATATAAATATTGCACCATATCAATTCTCTCTTTCTTCCCCATGTCCATATCTCTTTTTTATACTTTTAAAAAATCGTTAGGTCTGTTGTTTATATTTTCTCACTTACTCAGATGCTTTTTTTTCCAAACAGATCAAAGTTTCTTGGTCTATATACTTAAAAAATCTGTTTTACTAATTAACACAATTTTTCATTTGAAGCTTCTGACAGTTTTTCTTGTGGAAGTATTTTTCCTTCCTCTAATTTCTCCTTTAATATTTTTGTATATTTTGTGTCTGGAAATGCTGGGAGTTTTTGCATAGTAGTAACAATACATAATTTTTTTCTTATCCACAATAGTCCACTCTATCATCTTTTTGGCTCTTCTTTGACCTATCAGTTTTTTATGATTTTTGTAGACTGCTACGACCTTCTACGACAAGGGACCATCCTCCCTCTGGGCCTAGCCTGGCACCATTTCAAGAATGTTTCTGTATTTTGAGGATTTTACACTGTCATATTTTTGCACTCCTGACACCAGTGTTCCTACAAAGATTGGGCACATTTTTATCCTGAGACTTGTGCACCTAGCTCTCCTTTTTAATTTTTGTCCTACTTCTGTCCATGATATATGCTATATAAATACAGTCTGTATATCAGTATCATCTTGGTGAGGTTTTATGAAAAACGGTATACCTCATGAATGTACTCGCCAAGCCTTGAGGATGAATTCAATTTCAGCACTACTACTCTCCTTTGCTTGCTGAGTCATCATCTCACCATTTGGACCCCTATGTTCCTATGAGAGCTTGATAATGGTCTAGGAAGTAGGAGTGAATTGTGTGGAGTAAGTGGTGAAGGACAAACAGCACTTTGAGCAAAACATACATTTTTACCACCTGGGATTTTTTTTTAAGAAAAAAAAGTCATAAATTATGCTCCACAGGCTTTAATATAGCAATAACTAATGATGTGGGTGTGGTTTATTGAAGTTTTACCCACAGTTGGTATGGTTTAATCCCAATGGTGAAGCCTGAGCAATTAACCAAAGCCAGCCATCAATAAGTCTTCAATATACCACACCCATATATTATTGGAAAAAAGTCCGGGCGACCAGACTTTTTCTATTGGTATATGCTAGGATTTACTGTGGTCATATTGGTTGGGCTGACCAATAAGTGTGCTCCTTTTGGGCTGTTACTGCCCAATCATTGCATAATATCACTTAGTGTATAGATGGTGTTCAGATCAACCAAGTGTTGCAAGTCCAGAGTAATCAGTATTTCCAAGTATTTGTGTTCCTTCACTAATTTTGCAGGCATATCACTATTCCTAACCA
This sequence comes from Protopterus annectens, assembly GCF_019279795.1. Lineage (NCBI taxonomy): Eukaryota > Metazoa > Chordata > Ceratodontiformes > Protopteridae > Protopterus > Protopterus annectens. The sequence goes on along the minus strand of NC_056735.1, from coordinate 1,591,965,072 downwards.
ATAGTGCGTGTGATGCTTTGTTTATAGGGTAAATTGTTGATTTATTCAGATCAATATGAAGTCCCATATACTTTGAAGAATAATGTAAAATATTTAAGATTGCCCAAATATTATTATTGGGATTTGTGAACCAAGTGGCACACTTGTCAGCGAACCAGGTAACAAGAAGGGGGATACCTCTTGATATTAATTCTACATGTATCAAATCAAGTTTACAGACAGAGATCTAACATATAAATTGTATAAAAATAATGAGGGGATTGGGTTATTTTGTCTGGTTCCCCTTTGCAGGGTGGCAGAGTCTGAGGCAGTCTGAATATTGAGGCTGCAGAATCAACACAAAGGAGCTTGCAGCAATCTATGAAGTTAGCCAGGAATCTCAGTGTTTCCAGAACCTGACAAATACATTCCAAAAAACAAACAAACAAACAAACAAACAAACAAACAAACAAACAAATAAATAAATAAATAAATAAATAAGAGTTGAAGGCCTTAATAAATTCAAGAAGCACAGCTGATTGCATTTGTTGTAATAAGCAAGGTGTCTGAGTGCTGAGACAGAAATGAATTAGGTTTAGGCTGCCCACCTACCCTTGATAAAACCCAAATGATTAGTCCTAATCAGGTGTTATAAAATATTTACCAGCCTATTTCTCAGTAGCTTAGAATTTTTTTTTTCAAATCTGGTTGCATATCAAATATGGGCGGGTCAAAGCACTCCTTAGAATGTTTGAGGAACTTCGACATCTTGGTACACATCATCTCCTCTGGGACACTACCTAAGAAAGTTGACTATAAAAAGAAATTAAATCCTGACTGGTCATAATCTCAGAATGGATGAATGGCCTTTCTAAACTCTAGGCTGTATGCCTCAGCAGTGTTGGGAAAATCAACCCTTTCCACCAAAGTTTAATGTCTGAGAGGGTCCTACTTTTTAGCCTCAAGAAAGCCATGTATGTTTCTTAACAAACACAGCATTAACCTTCTCCAGATCAATCTGACTATTACTAGAGTGGTCTCTTATAGCAGAAAGTGCCAATTCATTTGCTGTTGCTTACATTTCTATATTAACAGCTTATTGGATGTAATTCCTTTATCCCAATGAAAAAGTCACCCCAGATCCCATGTTGCAGCTATATTAGAATATACAATTGTCTATATTAATTTTTAAGATAGATTAACTCTGATAATAGCCATGAACTGCCTCTGTCTGAATCTTTAACAAGTATTCTTTGCTAGTAATAAGACTTGCTCACTTAGCTGTAATCAAGTTTCACTCCTAATGCAAGGCATGAGTGTAGTTGATAATCTAGTCTATACAATGCTTTTTGGACATACTCCAAGCTTGCTGGCACTCTAACCCTTAAATCTCAAGCCTTCCCAAGAACTTTTTGGCCAATCTCTTAAGTTGAAATGTAAATGGTTTTGTCTCTAACAACAGTTAGGTCACATTTTCACAGCCTGTATTTCAAGGAGGGACATTTTGGTCCTAAGTAATATATGGTCCATGATGTGGTCAGAAAGTCTGTATGGCTGAAGAGTAGACCCTGTGACTAGTTAAAAATCTTTACAACTGACTAGCCACATATCTAGCCTATTTGCCTATCTCCCTACTACCAACAAAAGTGGAATCATTGTCAAGTGGGAGATCTGCTCTCCAAGCATTAGTGATAGCTATGTCTTGGATAGTTCTATGTAGCTCTTGTCCATTCTTGGGGAAGCTTATTCTCCCTGCAGGGATGTAGTACACCCATGGGTCAAGCACTACATTAAAGACCCCACCCACAAATGCAACCTTTAATTGTTCTAGACATATTTTTAAAGAAGCTATTTCATCTTTGTTAGGGCCACAATATCTGGCTAAACCTAACATGACACAAATGCGTAATAAGAGGAAGAACTGCCCATTTAAATGCTAAGCCCTGTAACGCTTTCATTACAACCCATCCTAGTTGCTTGTTTAGCAGATGAAGCACAGGATACATACAAAAGTCCTGGCCATTTTGCCAAACAGGGTTTGACAAATTTTCTTTTCACCTTAATTTCTTGAAGTAGGATACAATGAAAAGAGTCTTTATGCGGATATTGCAAGAGTCTTTGGTCCTTCAAGGCATGGGCATGCCTTTGGCATTACAGCTAGCCCCTTTAATCTCTCATATATTTAAAGTGTATAGTTTAAAAGGGGCATAAAAAGTTGCACTGAAACAAGTCTGAGCTTTACCAGCTTGCACTGATAGCAGTCAGATATGAGAAAAATATCAGAATATTAAAAAAGAAAATCTATGTATACTTCCAAAATATTAACTAATGATAAATAAGTAAACAAATGTATGGTAGGCTAGGTACCTGTGGGGAGAGATTGTAAAACAGTAGACAGGTGCCCCAATAAGCAAAGCAATCAGCCTCAAATGTCCCTGTGGTCAGTCCAACCGTGTACTATGTTCTGAAGTTTCCCTACAAGATGAGTTACACATTAATGAAGACGGCAATTGAATTCTGTATTAATTCTGTAAGTTTCAATTAAACTGTGATGATAAGAACATTCACTAGCAGAGAAGGGAGTCTGGACTAATGCAGGAATACAAAGGTTGTCTTTACAGAAGCTTAAACAGCATCAGGCCTTACTGGGGCATTAGATGAGCTACAGTTCCATATAGGCGTAGAGCCTAGAATGAAGTAGCAATGGGAGCCAAGCTCAGACTCCATTGGTCCTATGCAGTATCAGTCCATTATCCTTCCAGCATAGCTATTTCTTCAAGTTGAATTTCTGATGAGGTGAATGACATATCATCTGTATCCCTTTGAGTACTAGCAGTGGAGGTAGAGGTTAGTGGCCCAAACTTGTCTGATAGTGGGATGAATGGGGGGAAGAGAGCAGCTTTAATCCCATCAGCCTTAGCTTGTACCCAAATGGTCCCTTCTTTACCTTTCTTATTGATCGGAGATTTCCTTGATGAGCTGCTGACTGCATGATCCTGCTTCTTCATCGTGGAGGTGGTGAAAGAAGGTTTAGCCATTACCTGTGCAAACTAACCCTTGTGGATGGTAGCCATTTATGGCACCACTTTGTTTGGGTTCTGAAAGGATAGCTGAATGTTGAACATTAAAGTGCATTTCTCTGCATTTATGCAGATAAGGAGAGAGGGCTTTCCTTCTCTCATACAGTGCATCTCTGTATTAGGCAGATACCTTCATTTGGTGTTCTGCTGTTGGAAAGCTTGTGCCTATCTCCCAGGTCATTTGTAAGACTGATTCCATGTCATTGACATCAAAAAATGTAACAGTAAAATGCCAGGGATTATTTGGAAAAAATGTCTTTGAAGGACTTCATTGGGCCCGTTCAATAACCGGAAGGGGGTGGGCTGTGAGAAATTTTGTCAGATGCTGACTTTATGAAAAAATAGGTTGCTCTTCTTTGGCTGATTCTGGAAGACCCAGAAACAATCCCAAATATAGACACCAGTTTCTATTTACATTAATTTCCTACAGCATGTGGATAATCTAGAAATAAAGGACTTTGCATCAGGGAGGCCCTCAACCTGCAGCATTGAACCACACAATGCCATATGGTTTCTCTATAAAATACTACCCTGTATGATGTTATTGCTAGAATAATAAGTTTGACACTGTGACAATTCTGTTGGTATGCCAATTAATGTCATTCATGACAGAAAATAGGTTGTGCTCTTATTTTCGAATCTATTTCTAGTAGTATTTGCTGTTTCAGTATATAGCATATGCATTATAAGGTTTTTAAATGCCTAAATGGTAGTTTACTAATATGTTTCATTACTTGCTGTCTCTGTGGGGCAAGTGCATACACCTAATCATACACCAATGCACTGTACAAACACATACACAAATACATGGATCTTGCCATACCTCATAGAAGCAATGTGGTCTCCTCCAAAAAAAGGAAGCCAATCTGGTGGTCCCCTGCCATAAACAAACTCTATAGCAGAAGGATGAAACTAATGCGGTATAAGGTGAAGTCCCAATACTGGAAAAACTCCCTTATCAGCCTCAACAAAAAGTTGAGATCCCTCATCAAATCCTCTAAAGCTAGATATCAAAAGAGAATTGCAGCAGATAGTAAACACAACCACAAGGCCTTCTATAGTTATGTAAAGAATCTCCATGGCAATACCCAGATTTGCTCTGAGCTACTGCACAATGGTACCACCTATACAGAGCCAACAGATATTTCCAATATACTGGCCAACAGATTCAGTGCCAACTTTACCCCTCTCCCCCCCACCAAAGGACCAATCACAATAACAGTAGATTTCTAGGCACTCAGTATTACTGCTGCTCAGGTTAAAGCAGCACTGTCCAAGGCCAAGAATAAAGTTTCTATGGGACCTGACAATATCCCTGGCTGTGTTCTACATGAACTACAGAGTGAACTGGCACCTCACCTGTGTGCCCTGTTCAATCACAGCCTCACCTCAGGATTTGTACCTACCAAATGGCACACTGCTACAGTCATTCCTCTCCACAAAGGAGGAGTGATTACAGATCCTGGAAACTATTGCACCATTAGCCTGACGAGTCTGATATGCAAACCTATGGAACGCATCATCATGGACCTAATAAACAAGGATACAGGGAATCTCCAAACTCTGGATGCCATACAGGTTGGTTTTCTGAAGGGTAGATCATGCCTGCTTAACATGGTCAACTTCTTTGAGTCAGTCAACAGATCTGTGGATGAAGGCAAGATGGTTCATACAGCCTACCTTGATCTGGCCAAGGCCTTTGATACTATTCCCCACTCAGGAATCATAGAAAAACTCACTAAGCTAGGCATCCACCCCTATATCACTAGGTGGGCTACAAACTGGTTCACAGATAGAGCCCACAGTGTGAAAGTAGCTGACTCTAAGTCAGACTGCTGACCTGTCACGAGTAGAGGCCCACAAGGTTCGGTCCTGGGTCCTCTGCTGTTTGGTGTCTACTTCTCTGAAGTCCAGGCCAACACGATGGGACTCTGGCTGACAAAGTTCATAGATGATTGCAAGTTTGGAGCTATTATTAACTCCCCAAGTGATGTTGACATCCTACTGAAAGACCAATGACTGATGTCAGAACCATGGCCTTAAGCTCAATGCCAAAAAATATGTCATCATCCCCTTTGGGAAAAACCCGGTTCCCATGAGTTACCACATTGATGGTAGTCCAATGAACAGAGAAGACATTATAAGAGATCTGGGAACACAGGTTGACAGCAACCTCGCTTTTGATCATCACATTGCCACTGCGGTCAGAAAGACCTTCTATATGGCACATCTCATTACTAAGGGTTTTGCATCCAGGAAGAAAGAGGTCATTGTCTCCCTCTACTCTTCCCTCATTAGGCCAATCATCGAGTACAAGGCCCCATTTGGCATGTACCTCACTAGACACCTGCAAAAACTGGAGAGGCCACAAAAGTACCTCACAAAGAGGATCCTAGGCCTTAAACACTTGTCCTATATGGACAGACTCAAAAAAGTCCAACTATTCTCTGTCTCATATCGCCTACTTAGAGGGAATCTCTTCTTGACTTACAATGCCATGTCTGACCCAGCTCTGTTAGAAATGCTACATGAAAAGAAATCCCAATCTCTGCACACCACACACTCCAGAGACCTCAACCACATTACCACAATCAACAGAACAAGCTGGAGGGACAGGTTCATAACCCAGAGACTGCCCATGCTATGGAATAGACTTCCCATACATGTCAAACAGAGCACCTTACTGGCCCTTTTCAAGAGAAATCTTGATGAGTGGATGGGAAATAGAAAATTCACCCCAGGGACCAATCCAGTGGCTCTGCTTGACAGAGGCACTGGGAGCTAAGGTCAGGTGACACAATACCAGGGTAATCCTATGGGCTAGGCCTGTAAAGGCTCCAGGGCCATTAGTCTAGCACACACCTATGAACCTATGAACCTATGAACCTATACCAGTGATAGTTCTTTGCAGCTCTGATTCTCTTCTAGCAGTCTCTTTGCTAATATAGTTGAAGCTTTGAACATCTTAAGTTTTATACATTTTGAAAGTGGAATAAAGATAGAAAATGGTTTTCCAGAACAGCTTCTTGGATGGTGTGCATTGCATCTGCATTTCTTAAGCTGTGATGTATTAGTTTAAAAAAATGTACTTGCTATATAATTTACATCAGTTAGCATTTTATTATTTTTCAAATAATTCTAGAAGGCGTTATATTTGGAACTGATGTTGAAAAGTAACATACATTTTATTATGGGACAGTTAAAAATTGAAGATTTATCAAACTAGCATTAATTGACTATAATTTTGTGACATTTCATTTTTTTTCTGTAGATAGCCATTCTTTCTGTAGCTATCTACATCATTTCTGGGTGTGTGAGCATGCTCACGTGCACCTATCTCTGTGCCTGTGTGTTGTTTTCTCTGTGGATGTCTCAAGACCTATTCACAACTCCTATTACAAGTATGCAACCCCTATTATTGAATCTGATATAATCAGCTCTGAGAGTGATTCATGAAGAATGAAATTAAGAACAAATATTTTTTAATGTCACTGCTGGCTGACTGTTGCATTAATCTGCAATGGAATGAAAGGTTAGCAGTTTCAGGAGAATAAGAAGTCTTCAGACTAAACTGTCATGGCCGCTAGAACTGTAGTAAATAAAATAGTCTAAAATGTATGTCTTCCTTTTATTAAGATAGTTTTTCTCAATATCTGATGCTATGAACAGCACGTGAATATGAAACAAAGAACATTGATGGTGTTGATTTCTGCAATGATGAGATTGTAGTGTTGAGAGCAAAAGATGGCTTGAGAAACAGGATGGAATGCATAGCAGGATTGCAGTCCTGAATAATAAATGAAAGTATTCATTTTTGTTATGTTTAGACAAGGAAGCCACATGTAGTAAATGAAGATAAGAAGTAAAGAGTGGCTTTAAATATTGAAATAGCCACATGCTGACTGTAGCACCTTGAATAACAAAACTCAAAGTTAGAAAATATCAAGACATGGAAACAGAGACCATGGCAATGTGAAACTAAATACCCAGACAGGGAATAGTGAGAGTAATCAGCCTGCTAGAACATTCCAATCATATTTTATTATGCCGACAGTATAGATAACTCCATGTGAAACACAGACAAGACCATTTCCACGTACAATGTAGGTGCTGTAAGCATCAAAGACTCAGGCAATAATCATTTTATGAACTGTAGCTATGCCTTCACTAATGATTAGAGTCCATTCCTGCCACAGCATTTCTAACCCTTATCATTCAGACCACTTAATAAACTGAGTGCCAGCAAGAGATAATAAAAAAAAAGTGTGATAAATCAGAATGCAGCAGTATTCTCTTTTAGAAATATGGCACATAGCGCTTGTCAATGCAGGTGGTGTTCTGTGAAGTCCCAAAGCCTGTATGTGCATTTTGTTAGGCTGAAAGAGATACGTGGGTGGGAATGTCTGGATGAAGTGGATTTTTTGGCCAGATTAATCAAAGGCACTGCAGAGAAGAATGAAAACTTTCAGTATCTATCTGCAATTTCTAATAGGAGTTGTAACATATAACATTATGTACTGTGGTAATGATATTGCACTGCACTGGTATGCTGTTGCTGACTTTAATGCTTTCTTTTATTCTTTATGGCATCATACAGATTGGTTGTTAATTTACCTGAAAAATACAATCATACATGCTTCATTTTACTAGTGATTAACAAGGCCGACTTTATATTATGTACATGAGCATTCTCAGTTTACTTATATCTGTTCACATTATTCCTACGGCTTAGTTTAAAAATAGAAAGATTCTCCAATCATTGTGGATATGTTAACATTTTATTAATATGTAAATGACGTTCTAAGATGGACGTGTACTTTGCTTGTCTAAATAGTAGATGCAGTGTAAAAAAACAATCTAAATATTTCCATGGTGATTTGTATTTCTAGAGTATGCATTTATAGCTGTAACAGTTGAGATTGCTATTATGAAATCTGAATAAATTAACTGTTATCATATTATCTCATGAATATGATATATGAAAAAAAAGAACATAAATGCATTTTACACTAAAAAGCGAATGACAAAAGAATTTAAGCACCCAGTGACTGCAAATGATATCTCAGTGTTCCAATCCCATTGATTACAAGGCATGTGTTTTAAAAAAATGCATCAGAAATATTTGAGACCGTATTTACCACACATTTTACACCGATTTGCTAGAGTAATAAACATCATTAAGAATAGTTTAACACATAATGACTGCATCCAGATGAAGACAACACACTTGCAAATATTATGATAACTAAAGTATCTGTGCTCCCATCCCACTTCAAAATGAGAATCCAGATAGCGACCTGGGAACTTGGGGTTAGTTAGTTATTTAGTTTGTTTGTTTACTAAGGTAGTACACAGATCACAATAGACCAAAAGCAGGCACAGCCTGTGTGAAGAAATTCAGAAAACAAAATAAAATTAAACAAATTCACAAACATGGAGTAATCACAGAAGGTAGAGAATCACACAGACAATTAAAACAATTCTCTCATGTTTAATCACCATGCAACAATGGTGATTAGAAAGTGAAGTTTGGCACAGACAAATTTGTCATGGGACTGTTTAATGTGGGATGGGAGGGTGTTGAGTGATAGCTGTGTTAGGTTATTTGGGTGGCTGGGAAGGGTTAGGAAAGGGTTACGTGAGTTGGGATTTGAAGGGAAGTGAGGTAGTGCTAGGGGCGTGGCATGAAGGGTTTTGAAAGGAAATCCAGAGTGAATAAGCACATTTTAGTGTGGTCTTTTTGTGAGGCAGGATCACATCCCAGACGACCTGAGGTTGTGAGTAAGATAGGCCTTGAGTAGTTCTGAGCAGTGATGTGAGTACAGCTTTGTTGGGTTTTTAAGGATTCCCTCTTTTTTTTTCTCCCCTCTCCCCTTATAAAGGATGTATAGAAGGTAAAATGTAGCAAAGTTTAAATGCAGTGTTAGGTCTGTTTCTAGTGGGTCTATATTAGCAAATTAAAAAAACCTTTAACCGAATACCTAAACGTTGACACCTATAACACAAACCACAAAAATCTCGAATGCACTAAACACCGAACAATAAAATAATGAACTGTTATAGTCGACCAACCCCACCACCTGCTATATACTACCTACTCAAACAAAATAAGTAAACCACATACATACACTAACCAAACCCTACTTTTAATCTAAAGTAAAGCACCAAAACCCTACTCCTAACCCTACACTAAACCCTACAAACACAACTAACTATGCACTTTCCTTAACCCCTCCCTACCCTACCCTACCACACACTTCTCCTACAGACATACACCCAAAACAAGTAAATAATACACATACATGCAGCTAAGTAAAACCCTACTTGGAACACTACACTAAATCTTACATACATTACCTATCTATTAACTTAACTTAACCCACATCTTAACTCTAAAGTCCTATCTATCGCACGCTTATGGAGCTATACCACAGATGTCCAACCATTGCACTTTGACATTTCCATTTTTGCTGTTTCAGACATTCAGCGTTTCTGTATTTCGTGCAATACGTGTCACTCTTTTTGTATTCTGGATTACAGTCTTTTCCTCTGCTGATAGGAACCCATTTCTAGTGTGGGGCTGGTTAGGTTATTATGAAATTTGTGCGTATTTATTAACTTTCCCTGGTGGGCTAGTGCTGTTTATTTTAACTTGTAACTTTGTTTGTGTAATATTATGTTCCCTGGTGGCCTAGTGCTGCACCATTTATAAGTTTAGTAATATTATGTTTCCCTGGTGGCCTAGTGCTGCACCGTTTATAAATTTATTAATATTATGTTTCCCTGGTGGTCTAGTGCTGCACCATTTATAAATTTAGTAATATTATGTTTTCCCTGCTGGTCTAGTGCTGCTTCGTTTATAAATTTAGTAATATGTTTTCCCTGGTGGTCTAGTGCTGCGCCGTTTATAAGTTTAGTAATATTATGTTTTTCCTGGTGATCTAGTGCTGCACGGCCCATATATGAGGTTGTGGTAATTCGTGGGCTGGTGTCTGACTATTAACGGCCAGGTGCGCATGCACAATGGCACCGGTGTGGCACCCTATGGATAATTAAAAAAAAAAAATAAAAAAAAAAATAAAGAAAATAAATAAATAAAAGTAGAACTAAGGTGATGGTTGCTTTTCAAGCAGTAACCTGTGGTCTAGTGTTGGTGTGTGGTGGTAAGTATCATGGCCGTGCTGATTCCATGGTGATCTAGTATGTTTGTGCAGTGTGAGTGGGGATAGAGAGGGTTGTATGGATGTTGCTCATTCCCCGGTGGTCTAGTTCTGGTTGTATGGTGCTTGTGTGGGATGTCAGTTTGGTTGTTTGCTTCCCTGGTGGTCTAACTGTTTGTTGTGTGGGATGGCTGTTTGACTTTTATCCCTAGTGATCTAGTGTGGTGATGGCATAGTCCGGTTCTTGTTTTCATGGTTTCCTGGTGGTCTAGTGCTGAGGGAGCAGAGCAGAGATGCTCTGCTTTCCTGGGCTTGTCAAGCTGTGCAGCTTTCCAAGCATGCGTGGTAGTATGTTTTTTTTTTTTTAGGTTTTCTGTATGTGGTGGAAGGCTGTATATATATTGGTTAATATATTAAAAAAAAATAAAAAGGAGAGAGAGAGAATGTAGATAATTCAGCTTGCTGCTTATGCATGCTTAGACAGGAGAGGAAGTTGTGGTGGTTTAGATAGGATTAACATCAAAGACAAAGGCTTTTTTTTTCTCTCTGGGGTTACAGGGGGATCTAGGGCGATGGTGACTACAGTATGTGGCTGAAAGTGTGAATGGGCTTGTGGCAGAATAGGTAGTTATTGAGTAACTGTATTGTGCCAAGTTTTTATTGTTAACTTCTTGTTTCTTTCTAAGTTATTATGGCGGAGGCCTTAAGACAGAGATGGGCCAGTATTGTAGCACAGGCTAAAAATTTGTTCAATGCCATTCCTGCCAAGGTACCAACAACTAGCATGCAGGGTGTGACCACATGTAAGAAGCAGCAGATGACTACAACCCAGGCATTCAGGGCAAAGAAAGCCAAGTAGACAGCATTGGCGGAGAAGGCTACATAGGTGATGATGCCCCCTGTATCAGCACCAGGAAATAATTCATCAAGCTTGGGGGGGAGTAAAGAGACTGGAGCAGGTATGGGGGGGTGAGGTAGGGGGCAGTGAGGGTGTCCATAGAGGGATACTGGGTAGCAGTTTGGAGGCTTTAGCTGAGTGTGGAGGGGTTTTTGAGGATACCCTGTACTTGTTAGATCAGGAGTTAGGGCCGGATGTCCATGAGGTAGGGTCTGAATTTGGTTTATGGCCAGGGAATTGTTTGACATCAAAGGCCCTGTGACAGGAAGGGGCTCCCATTTTATTGACCCCGCACATATCCATCTTAGTAAATGAGAAGATTTGGAAAGGGGGAGTTCGTCGATATTTTTGAATTCATTGATACAGATGGGGTTCAGAGGTGGACGGAAGCGGAGACGGCTAATGGGAAGGACCTCTTGGCTGCACTGGCTGTAATAGGTCGCAAAAGGGTAGGGAGGTTTTGGGCTAAGACATGGGATAATTGGGTCCTAGGTTTCATTTACTATATGGCGGCGTGTTTGAAAAGGGAGACTGCACTGGCTCTTCCTCTTTTGGCTTATTTTTTAACTATTAGGGAAGCGCAGAGTTTGAAGCCCGGTTATGCATGGTTATGGTATGACCAAAAAATCTGCAAGAGTAAAGCAGTAGATAAGTCTATGCGTTGTGAGGTCAGACATCTGGACATTTGGCTGTCCACCATTATGAATACCAGTGGAGGGGGTAGCAGATTATCTCAGCTGTGCGAGGTGCAAGGATATGTTGGGCTTTTAATGCTGGTAAGTGCTCGTGGGTGGGTTGTAGATTTGCTCATATTTGCTCAAAGTTTATGCGGGCACATGCATTTACAGAATGTGGGGGGTGGGGGTCAGGTTGGGGGTCAGGCACTTCATTTTGGAGGTATAAGAGGTTGGAATAGTTCCCGTTCAGTGTTGCTAGGTGGGCATGGTCAAAGGGGGGGCTCCTTTCAGGGAGGGAAAGGGAATTTTGGGGAACCATTCACCTATTAAGGTGAAGGTATTGAAAGACGTATTGACACATTATCCACTGGCTGTGGTAGCAGCAGAGTTGATAGAAGGTTTTTCCAAATATTTTTCAATTAAGTCTGCATTGGCGGGGGCGGGAGTGTGGGGAGAAATTTGAGGTCTGTCAAGGACAGGGAGGTAATTTTGCAAGAGTTGATTGACAAAGGGCCAGATTCACGAAGGCTTGCATGGAGTCTAAGAGTAGAGTAAGACTCCAGACAGCCAATATGTCTGCCAAGCGATCCAGGAACAGCCGGCAGGGGCGTGCATGAAAGCTCCTAAGACTACCCTTGCACGGACAGTGTTATGTTATGCAAATTACCTCATTTGCTGCTAAAAGCTATGCAAATGAGGTAAATTTGCGATCTAGGAAATACTAATCTGTCCGAGTAAGAGTAGTGTTATTTGCAGAAATGTACTCCATCGGTAACGGAGTACCATTCTGCAAATAGCAAAACGGAGCTATGACAGTTCCAAATAAATGATGCATCCAGTTGAGGAAGCATGCCAATGGCCAAATACAAGGCCATTGGCATTTTTATCTGTTGCAAAATAATAAAAAATCATTTTTTTTCCCCTGTCTCCGATGTTTAAGTGTAGCTCAGTGCCGCGCAAATGTACGGCGCTCTAAAAACCAGAAAAAATAAATAAATAAAAGCCAAAAATAGGCATTTTATTAAAAATATTCATCTGCCATGCAGGTGAATGGCAGGCTGAAGACAACATTGCTACTGAATAGTGGTTGCAAATGGGGAAAGCTCAGTCTGAGAGATGTAACCAAGCATTACTAGGCAATCCTATGCAAATGAGGATAAGGATAGTGAATCCCAATTTTACCTGCCATGTGAACCATGTCCCTAGAGTGTAAGAGTAGGATTAGGGGAGTAACAGAGTAGAAAATAGGTGACATCATGAGGGGGTATGTATCAAAGACTGTAAGCTTATTGGAGCAGAGTGGCATGTGTTTGCTGTAAGTGACTCAGGACTGGAAGAGGCGTGTCTACAGTTGTCTTAATTGAAACTTAGAAACCGAAGGTGTACGACGTGGATATCACCAAAGTTTCTTGCAAAGATGCTTACACTGTGTGCGTGTGCGCTACTGTAAACCCGTCTAAGCCTGTCTGCGTGTGTGTGCACCCGTGTAAGCCTGTGTAAGGCTGTCTAAGCCTGTGTGTGTGCATGTGCACCCGCCTAAGCCTGTGTAAGCCTGTGTAAGCCCATGTAAGCCTGTGTAAGTCTTTGTGCACGCGTGTGCGCATGTTTGCCCTTGTTTGAGCGTCGCTGCCCCCTGTGGAAACAGAAAGGGAAAAGGATGGAAAAGAAGTAGTAGGAAGTTAAGCAAGGAGAACTAGCAGACCTGCCAGGTGAAATCAATCAGAATCAGCCAATTACACAGGCAGTACACTAGCCCAGCCCAGCCCACCACTTAAAACTCTGCAAACAACATTCCCCCATGTTTTTCTCAGAAACAGTGCAACACTGCAGTATACAAAGAGAAGTGAAAACTTAAAAAGCTCAACTGAGGCAAAAAAATGTTAGGGGCGGCCATTGCTATTATAAGGCAACATGTTCAAGATGCTGAGGGTGGTGCCAATGTGAATGCTGCTGAGCAACCCACAGTGAGGTGACTGAGAAGAGTGTACAGACCCAGGGGCTACATGAGCTGGAGATAGTGGAGCGCTATAGAGAGGACAGAGACCTCCTGCAGCAAATTGTTGAGCTGTGCAGGCCACGCCTGACACACAGGACCAACAGAGGGTAACCCATCCAAGTGGAAACCAAGGTATGTGTTGGCCTAAGAATACTAGCAACAGGTACCTTTCAGAGACCAACTGGTGATATGATGGGGATATCACAGGCATTAGCATCCAGGGTACTGCACCATTTCCTGAATGCCATGCCAGCAGATGTCGGTGATCATGTATACTTCCGCAATTTCTGTGAGGTATTGGCCAGCAATATGTGGCTCTTCCAGCAAATAGCAGAATACCCTGAGGTAGTGGGTGCAACTGACTGCATGCACATACACATCAAAGCACCAGCCAGTGAGCGGGGTAGGGCCTACATTAACCGCAAGGGCTTCCCCTCCATCAACTGCCAGGTTATGTGCAATGCACAGGGCATAATAATGAATGTGTGTGCTGGCTGCCCTGGAAGCTACCACGATTCCCATATCTGGCATCTGATGCAGCTGTACCAGACATTTGCCAATGGGGAAATCCCTGACGGTCACCTAGTGGGGGATGCTGGATACGCACTGGAGCCGTGGCTGATGACACCCATCAGAAATGCACACACACCTGAACAAGAACTCCATAATGAGGCACATGCACAAACACAAAATGTAATTGAGCGTGTGTTTGGGATGCTCAAGTCACGGTTCCGGTGCCTGGACACATCTGGTGGAGCCTTGCAGTACTCACCAACTACATGTACCCAAATTGTCATGGTATGTGCCATGCTACACAGTATGATCCTGTGAAAACAGCTGCAGCAGGAACAGCATGGGGCAGGGTCAAACAGCCCCCCACCATTGCCAAGGCCTGCACAGGCACAGTGTAACACGGAGGAGGAACAACCTGAGCCTGCCCCAGTAGGCAGAAGGAGGCGTGCCCAGTATGCCTTGGCCTTGGCAAAGAGGAAATGCATAGCACATACTCTGGCTCAGTAGGAACCCTGGAAATGATACCTCTCTCTGACTCGCACATAAAATAAAAGGTATGCCTAACTTGACACTACCTGTTTCCAAACATGTATAAGAAGTGCAGTATGTGCATCTGACATAAGCAGCCCTGCAGCACCACCTGAGGCATGATTGACATATTTTAAACAATATAAAGCAGTGCTAAGCAGCTTTTACCAATATTTAGTATATGTAAACAAAATTACCCGTGCTAACTAGCGCAATGTCAGACAATGTTGGGCAATGTTTGGCAAGGTCGGGCAAAGACAGGTAAACATGCTCATATTAGCTTTCCTGTCCCTTAAACAGTCTTGTCTGCCCAGCATGAAAATAAAAAGCAGTGACAGGGCTTGAACCCAGGATACTATGTGCTATTGTCACAGTACTGAACCACTAAGCCATGATAGCATTGCAGTAGCACTGACACAGCAGGACAATTGTACAGTAATGCAAACACAAAGAAATGCTGTAACATGCCCCTAAAGACGCATATGGGTAACCTCCACCACAGGCCTATGCAGACAGATAACATCAGGCCAGGCGGTGTGATGTGGGTTGTGTAGGCTATGAAGTTGCAATCTAATATATGTGGCATTGGACGCTAAGAAGTGTAGTACAGTAGTATGCCTCAAGCCAGTATGATAGGCAACAGTACAGACTGAAATGGTGTACCGTACATAGCAGTGCAGGCATAGCAAATGTGTATAAGTGTCAGGTGAACCCCTCATCATATGTACACCTACAGTAACAATCAAGTGTGCCCCTGGGTAGAAATTTACAAAGAATAGCTGTCCCCCCCCCTGTATGTAGAAACGTTGATAAGTCTATGCAAAGTGTCTCATGGAAGTCCTGCAGGCACAGCATGATCCCTGTTGATCTATGCTACAAAGGTGAGGCCTGCTGTAAAAATACAACTTGATTTTCCATACACATATAGTATAAATGTCTATACTGGGCATGTTCACACACTCCAACAAATGTAGTGGATTCATTCAGCATCACACTGAAAGGTCATACTGGGCATGCTCACACACATGCCAAATACAGAGGTGATAATAAGGGATCTATGGACAAATGTGGATAGACATCTCTACTTCCAGAAACACATTCACAAAGTTGTCAGAAAATCATGCTATGTGTTCGCACAAACTGCCAAGGTCTGTGCATGTAGGTCAAAGGAGGTTCTCACTACTCATCAGTCATCAGACCCGTCAGAGAGTACCACAACACACTTGCGATGAATCTGACTAGGCAAGTTCAGCAGCCAGAAAGACCACTGAAGTACCCTAACAAGAGGATTACTGGCCTCAAGCAGTTGCTCCATGCAACAAGACTGAATGTAACCCAATCTGTACTCTGTTGCATACTGTCTACTCAGGAGATCTCTACCCAACAGACAGGTTCATGTCATGGCTACACTCAGATCTGTTCTGAGTTACAGCTCAATGGCACTAAATATACAGACCCAACTGATATTGCCAAAATCCTGGCAGATATAATCAGTGTTAACTGCACCCCCCCTCTCACCCATGAAAGAGCACATCTCTATAATGGAAGACTGCAAAGTTGCTGTCATCACGGCTGTACAGGTAAAAACACTATCCAAAACCAGTATCACAGCAGCCATGAGACCAGATAAATTTACAGGCTGTGTTCCACACAAACCACAGAACGAACAGGCACCACACTGATGTACCATCTGCAGTTATAGCCTCACCTCATGCTTTGTGCCTGTTGAATGGTGCACAGTGATGGTTATCCCACTACACAAGGGTGGAGACACCATGGACCCCAGGAACTAGCGCCCCATTAGCCTGACGAGCCCGCTCTCCAACTCCATGGAATGTATCATCATACAACATATAAAAAAATTACATTTGTAATCTCCAAACACTGGACCACAACCACATTGGGTTTGTAAAATGCAGATCATGTCACCTAAACCTTGATAGATGACACTGAAGCAGTCAACAGAACCGTCGACAAGAGTAAGGTGGTTCAAACAGCCTATGTTGATCCTGCCATGGCTTACAACACCACCCCACATTCTGTAAATATAGATAAACCCAGTAAACTAGGTATAAATTGCTATGTCACAAGATGGGTTGCCAACAGGCTTACTGAAAGAACACACACTGTGAAAGTAGCATACCCCAAGTATGACTTTGGACCAGTGATGAGTGCAGTACCACAAGGTCCAGTCCTGTGTGTTTTCCTGTTTCGTATCCACTTCCCTGAAGTAAACTTTAACATGGAAGGTCTGTGGCTACTGAAGTTTCCAGAGGACTGCAAACTAGGAGCCATAATTGTAAACACTAAAGATGTGGACATCCTACAAAAGGGCCTCACTGTGGCAGATGGCTGTTGTCAAAGCCATGGGCTCTAGCTCAATGCCAAAAGGTGCATTGTCATCCCCTTTGTTAAAAACTCTGTAGCCAAGAACTACAACATAGGTGGTAGTATACTTAACACTGAAATTGTGACAAGAGACCTTGGGTCACAGGTGGACACTGGACACAACTGTGATAATCACATCCCCGTAGTAGTCAGGAAACCCTGCTATGTGGCACACCTCATCACAAAATGTGTCTCATGCAGAATAGAAGAGGACATTGTTTCCCACTACTCATCACTCACTAGAACTATAATAGAGTACAACACCACTTTTGCTATGTACCTCACAAGACAACTACAACAACTGGAAAGCCTGCAGCAATACCTCACAAAGAGCATTAGTAGCCTGAAATACATGCCATACACAGACCATCTCAAAATGCTCCATCTGTACTCCCTTGCATATCACCTACTCAGATGTGTTTACTGCCTAACATACAAAGCTATGTCAAACGCAGAGCTGTTGGACATGCTCCATGTAAAACACTCACAATCCCTCTGACCTTCAGACCCAAAACCACGAGTGGAATAAAAAAAGAAGGCGTGCACCCATTTACCTTATGGATATCCACACCTTCAGGTTAGTGGCACAGCATGAGGCCTTGGAGACCATGCAAGTGCAACTAACATTGGGCAAAGCTGCTCATCAGATTGTAGCCTGCTACAGATCACCTACCTTGTCACAGGAACCTCACTCAGTATTCCTGAGAACAGTGGAAAATATAAAGGTCCTATCAGACACCATTATATGAGGTGATTACAACTACCCAAACATTGAATGGGAGAATTACTTCTGTACAACGTCCTTTGCCCAATGTTTCCTAGAGTTTAAAAGCTCTAACACCCTGGAACAGCTGGTCACCATGCCCACTAGAGGTGACACCATACTGGACATGATCATCACCAACATGGGGTACCAGTGTTCCACAACAGAGATAAAACCCTCGCTGGTAATATCAGATCATAAAGTAATCACACTGGACATCCACATCCTGCCCCCCCACCCAGTCAATGAAACCACCATGAAGACATTTTCAAAAGCAAACTGCACACATCCCAAGACCAAAGTGGAAAGTTCCAAAGCCCTCTTCCTATAGGATAATGGTATACAATCTGCCGAATCAGTTACAAGTGCATCATATGAGCATCCACAGGGATGCATGGATCGAGACATCACAAATAAAACTAAGATGCACTCCTCCAAAAATAAGAAAACAATCTGATGGTCGTTGCCAATAAATAAGCTAGACAACAGAAGCAGGAAACTAACACATGATAGAGCCAACTTCACTAAATGAAAGGCATCACTGATCATTATTAGTAAGAAGCAATGATCGCTCATAAAATAATTCAAGGACACTTTCAAAAGACAAATTGCCAAGGACTGTAAGAATAACAACCACAAAGCCTGTGGTAACTATACCAGACATGTAGGTGTCAACTTCCAAATATGCTGTCAGCTACTGACAAATGGCAAGGAATACACTGAACCAACTTTCATTGCCCACATCCTGGGGGACAAGTTCAGTGTAAACTTCCCCCCAACACCCCCAAAAGAGCCTGTGTCCATCACAGAAGGATGCAGAGCCCCAGACGTCATGGACATGCAGGTAAAGACAGCCCTCTCCAAAGCCAAGGACACAGCATCAATGGGACTGGATAGTGTCCCAGGCTGCGTCTTACACTAGGCCCAAAAGGAACTGCACCCTCACCTACATTCACTGCCCAGACTCAATCGTACTACAGGGTATGTACCCAAAGAATGGCATACACTAACAGTCATCCATCTCCACAAAGGGGGTGCCACAACAGAACCTGGAAACCATTGCCCTATATGTCTCCTCAGCCTGGTCTACAAAGCTATTGAGCAAATTGTCATGGAACCCATAAACAGAGACAATGGGGACCTCCAGACACTGGACTCTACACAACCTCGACTTGTTAAAGGCAGATCCTGCCTCCTAAACATAGTTGACTTACTTCAAACAGTTACCAAGGACATAGATGGAGGTGAAAGTAGTCCACACAACCCACCTGAACCTCACTATGGACGTTTTGCACCAATCCCCACTCTATCATCATTGGCACGCTTACCAGCCTGAACATTAACAGCTATGTCACAGGATGTGTGGCCAAGTGGCTCACAGATCAAACACACATGTTCAAAGTTGAGGCTGCCATGTCCGACTCTAAGACAGTCACAAATTGCATCCCACAGGTCTTTTTCCTGGGATCCCACCTGTTCAGTAGACACTGCTCAGAGGTACAGGCAAGCACAGGAGGAGTATGGCTGAACAGGTTTGCAGATGACTGCTAACTGTGGTCCATAATCGACTCTATGGCTGACACACACATCCTCCAGAAGGGGCTTACAGAGACAGATACCTGGTGTTGAAACAATGCCCCAAGAAGAATGCCAAAGAATGCATAGTCATCCCCTTTGGCTAAAACAAAGTGCAAACAAATTACCACATAGGTGGTTCTCCAGTATGTATGGAGAAAGTCATGAAGGCCCTGGGGACACAGATAGTAAACTCTCCTTTGATGATCACATGGCCAAAGTGTTTAGACATTCCTTCTATGTAGCCCACCCAATGTCACCTAATGTAACCCACTTTGTCTAGTCTGATGATGTCATCATTCTACAAATATACCTGTGGAAATTGGAACTTACAGTAATGTGTATAGCATGTTGTGTAAATACGTACACCTATAGTATCATAAACCAGTTAGGTAGGGGTCTGAATCCTGCACTTGACAAGTGTGTGTGTCTATTTGTGCATGATCTCCTTAGAGAGGAGCAACCTTTTTGGAGAGTACTCAAACACCTTAAAAGTGGTATACTAATCTTTGTCAGGTCTAATGATGTCACCATCCTACAAATATACCTGTGGAAAAAAACTCACAGTGATGTGTATAGCACATTGTGTAAATGCGTACTCCTGTAGTTTCATAAACCAGTTAGTTAGGGGTTTGAATCCTGCACTTGACAAGTTTGTGTGTGATCTCCTTGAAAAGGAGCAACCTTTTTGGAAAGTACTCAAACACCTTAAAAGTGGTATACTAATCTTTGTCAGGTCTGATGATGTCACCATCCTACAGATATACCTGTGGAAAAAAGAACTCATGGGAATGTGTATAGTGTGTCTTGTTAATACATACTCCTCTAGTATCATGAAGAAGTTAGATAGGGGTTTGAATCCTGCACTTGGTGAGTGTATGTGTGTGACACTGTTGGTCAATGGGTTGTGGGTTTTGCTTTTACTACTGTATAACATATCAGTATGACATCAGTATGTGCATTGCACATGTGAGGTAGCTGTGTGGTCACATCTGTATGCTTGTGACAAGGTCAGCCACTGCAGTGATCCCTGGCCTAGGTCAACTGTGTCACACACACTCATTATGGTTTCTATAGACTTGTGTGAGTGAGGGTTTATGGCCGAGGTATATGTCAGACCTGTTCAAACGCAGCAAAGTCTATCAATGATGGCTATTCATTATAGGTGTGCAACAACCTTTGTGGATATGCATGCAGACCCCTTATTGCTTATATGATCCACCGAGGGATTTAAACATACCTTTGGAAATGTGATTATCAAAGGAGAGATGACGTATCACTTCATTGTATGTACACATCGGTACCTGTTCTTCATGTTGGTGGCTACTACTTATGTGGTACTGTGTGGATGCTATGTTCCGTAAAGGTGGATGACTATACTTTGGTTGGCTTATAGCTTTACAGCATGGGTTTAACAACAGGCATCTGTCTGTGTGATACCCTTGTGGAGGATGTGTGTGTCATCTGGAGAATGCATCATAGGCCACACTATGCATTACCAGACGTGGACGGACACATCCCTACTGTGATTGCTTGTACCTAAGAGAGCTATATGCCAAACAGGAGTGGTCTCAGTAATGGGTGCAGGTGAATACCACTGGTTACTGGCATAGTATAGTACCTGAAGGATCCAAATGTTACTGTGTGTCCTACATCTGTGTGTCAGTTGTCAAGACATCATCTAACGATTGGTTATGGTGAGGCTGTTGAAGTTATGTATACTACCAGAATGCAAAATGATGACAGATAGTAACAGTATCACCCACAGCACAGTGTCAAACCATGTCATACACACATACGTAGTCAAGTTCAAGTTCAAGTACAATGCATACTGGCCACCAATCAAGACTATGGAGTGTTACTGTGTAATACAGGGCATGTCACCCTGCCCATGTGTCCACTATGCACATACATGCAGACAGTGCACCTCCACCATGTTCACAAATGTACACCTGCAAATCTGTGCCACACACATCCCACGCATACTGTCCAGTCTCTAACACATGCTGGCAATACTACACACATCAGCCAAGTGGCACGTGGGTGGACAATACAGTATTGGAACTAACCCTCATATAAACATTACTACATTGACAATCATAGCTTAAATTCATCATGCCTGCTCAGCTACACCTTCAAGCATATCATTACACTCTACTGCTGACAACATGCTAACATTGCTATACTGCTATAAAGTCACCCTGTGCATCAGCACCATGGTAGCATGTTCCTGCATCGAAGTTACAGATGACAGGAGGTGGCGCAGGTTTCATCATATGCACAGGGTGTGTTGGCTTGCCAGAGGCCTACAGTAAGCCATACAATCAACATGTATGTGTGTGTGTGTGTGTGTGTGTGTGTGTGTGTGTGTGTGTGTGTGTGTGTGTGTGTGTGTGTGTGTGTGTGTGAAGGCCAAGAGTACTGCTATGGGCCAATGTTGATGTAATGTGTGCGGGTATGTGGTAGCCCTAGGTGTCTTGTTTATGTGTGTGTGTCTGCATGCCCACAGTTCCACCATGTGGCTGCGATATACGGGTATTTGTGGGACAGCCACAGACTGTACCTGCCAGGCTTTACAGATCACCGTCTCTGGCCATGGATAGGGTACCTGTGCCTGGCAGGGGTGCTACTGACACTGTCAGCTACTAAGCCTGACTGGGTACTATCCCCAGCGGTAGATGGATGTACACTGGACCCAGGTCCCTGCTGGGACTGTCCAGAGCCACGTGCACGTGGTCTTCTAGGATGGTCTATGGACAGCCCATCCCCAACATCGCTGGGGCTGGTACTGGCACTACGGGAGTGGCTGTGACTTGAGGACATCCGCTGCGACTGCCAGCTGCTGATGTTGCTGGCATAAGTCCACATCGACGACTCAACTGTCCCGCACTGTCCTGACACATGGACATGACATTGCAGAGAACATCAATGTCTCACCCCGTCTATCAGTGACTTCAGTGTAATGATGGATGGCACCTGCTAGGTCATGGATGCTGTCAATTACAGTGGTGTTATGTGCCCTCTGTGCCCTTAGTCCCTGTCTGGTGTACCATTCCATATGTGCCTGTTCCTCCATAACAGCCTGGAACATGCATGAGGTTGTAAGACCTGTGGCACATCTGCCAGTGGCATGATAAGCAGCAGTGCTCTGATGAGATCCCCTGGACATCTGCCTATGTGGTACCCTTTCAGACATCTGGGTATTGCTGCTGTGTCGGGATGCATGTGCCATAGATACCACACTGTCCTGGCCAATGCCGTCTGTACGCTGTCCCAAAGCTAAGAGCATTAGTGATGGATGTATTGGCAGTATGACTGTGTGCATGGATGGGGTGGACACTTGTGTACTATCAATTGTTGGCCCAACGACAGACCCTGGCCAACATGCCTGTGCCTCAACACACCTATCATAATTATCACTATTATGATCAGTGACATCAGTTTCCCTGGTGCGGTGAACCAGCCCAAAATCAGCACCTGTGAGAGGAAGACAGGAAACACACTTTACAACCTGTACATGATGTCGGCACACATGCACACATGAACACATACACACATGCACACATGCACACATGAACACATGAACACATGAACACATGCACACATGAACACATTCACACATGCACACATGAATGCATGCACACATGAACACATGCACACAAATACACTCCTAACTAAAACAGACACACACACACACACACACACACACACACACACACACACACACACACACCACCAGCAATCCAGAACATACTCAATAGCATGTGATGGTGGGGTACAGTATCACAAGCCAAACATTTATAATAAACGTGACAGCATGCAGGACGTGTGTTGCTCAACAGCATGCAGCGTGAGTGTAGACAGCCCTTGCTAATAACAGTATACATAGCTTTGATGCATGTGTGTTTTGTTCACTGATTGGCCTCACCCTGGAACGCAATGTTTACATGGACACAACATTTCTGTGCAAGTATTAAATGCTCTGCAATGTCCTGTGCACCATCACTCACAGGTATACATACCATGGCTGGATGTGTATCAGTGTGTGTCATAGATATCCATTTCTGATTAGAGCATCTGTGTCTTTAGCAGATAATTGTGGACACAGGTTTAGAACATGCATGCTATGTATACACACAGGATGAGTGGTGCATGTATACCTGATGGAATACCATTGCTCAACATAGCCATTGTACAGTGGTTATGGTGACTGTAGGACATATTGTGGACATGCCAGTGCCAGCCATGACATGGCATGCTACCACACAACTGAACTGCAGCATTAAACATCACACATACACAATGCATGTCCTGTGACCTATACACTCAATAGCATTACAGGACATATGTGTGTCACTTTGTACAAATGGTGATTGCTATGCATATTGTGTATAGGTGCATATGTTTGCACACACACAACATTGAGGTGCATAGCAATTAATGATATGTGTAGTACTGAGGCCACTGTAACTGGATGGGGTGTAGTACCATGAGACATCATCATGCAGCATCATGTGGTCACTCAAGGCTACTAATGTGTGCCAGACCGGCACATAGCATGCTGTACCTGAACTGCAGTACCATGGCTACATTCACCATTTTACGGCCAGTTGTTACATTGGTTTGTAAGGTGCCCAATAGGGGGCATTGCCTAACATGAATGTGTTATGTGTTGAAGAGTGTCGCACAGCCACATGAGTGGCCTCTACCCCTCAGGTATATTATCTGTGCTGTGTGGATGGCATTTGGGATACTGGAGTGTGACCTTACAGCAGGTGTCTGAATACACCATGTGTAGCATGTTAAAGTGTACTGCGTATGACACAGTTGTGTATGTTGTGTGCATGTGTATTGACTCTGCCTATCCAACATCCACTACAGTGTTGCCACAATTGTGTGGAATGCTCTGTGTGTTGCATGTGTTTGAGGCAGCTACTCATGTTACTGAGATGTGCATAGTCTCACAGCAAACATGCACAGCATGCATTATATGCTGGTGTGTGACGTGTACATGGTCTACACCTCACCTATGACATGAACATTTAATTAGCAATATTAAATGTAGAACACACTCACCAGCATGGGTCTGCTGCCTTGCTGTCAAACCAGAGGGACCTACAAGGATATGAGACAGTTTGTCAGTGGCAACAACTGTGGCATTGCTACTGTGTGTTTGCAATCTTACAGTAGTACAACTGTTGACAGTCACAGGCCTGCGGATTATATTCCTAATTATTATTATTGCACAACACTAAGCACCACATCTTGTAACTACACAGTACACATCTCACATAAGCATGATCTACCAATAGAGGTAAGAGTAGTGTACAGCTATGCCATGTTACCTGCACGCTCCATGTCAACTTGCTGGGTGGCTCCGGCCTCCATAATGATGCATGTTAGTTGTTGTTGTTGTTGGCCTGGAGCCACCTGGCTCAGGAGCAGCTCCTCCACTCTGTTGAGGGGGGGTAGATGGCTACCCCACCACCTGTGGCAAGCTGGTGTCTATGGATATCAGATGATGCTGCTGGACATGTCTAATTAAATCACTGCAGTGATGGCATACCTGCTCATATGTCCGGTTATGCATGCCTATGTCATTTATCCTATGGACAAGATCTTGCCACAGTGCAGTCCGCTCATGCTGGTCCTGGCTGGTTCTTGAGAACAGCAGGGCATAGTGCTGAGCCATGATGGCTGTAATCACTTCCTCCTCTGCTGGGCTATATGAGGGATTACGATGGTGATGTCAAAGGATACACACTTTCAATACCACATATCAGTGCTCAACCCACAACTGCCTGACAGTGCCTGTCACACTCTATATATCAAACCATGTTTTGCACAGCAACAAAGATAAACCAGTATGTAAGACTATACAACAGTACATGGCACACTGTATGCGACACAATGCACCACCTAGCCACAGGGGGTATATATCAAGCTAATGCATAACGTAACATGTAATCCATTGCAATGATTGTAAAGTCCAGTTACAGTATTACCAGTATACCATACTAGTCATTGATGGCAAACCACTGCCTAACATATGTGCTCATTCATTAATATAGGTGGCATACTGCTGTGCTAGACTATACATGTTGCTAGATATGCACCTATATCCTGTAACACACATATGACCGAGGCCATGGTACAGGCATACACACACACATCAGACATACATACCAGACACAAAGGTATGGCAACCCACATGACCTTTACCTGTGTACCATACAGTACTGTGTGTCAGTAGTTACAAGACCTTATGCCTGAGGTATGTCATCTGTGAGGACTATGGGGAACAAACAAAACAGTGGTTCCAAGACATGTGGACATACACCACACTGTGCTGTTTAGGCATACAGCTTCAGGTAGTACTACAGTACATTCAGGGGTTGGATTCACCAGCAGTAACACTCAATAAGCATACATGTGCTGCTGTAGCCTACAATGGGACACCCCAGTCGACACCAACAGACTATGTCAGACTGTATGGCATACTGTTTTTTCTGCCTAGCAATAGCATACACATCTTTTGCTAGGATCACAGCTAGGACACATAATACCATGACAGAAACAGTTTCCCACTTAGCTATCACACATATACAGAACTCTGACACATTCACCAACACATTCACCATCACACTCCGTCAACCTCACATAGCAATTATTGCAACAAGTACATGTGGGTGTGTATCGGTTCATAGGTAGGTTATAGGCCATTGGCTCTAGGACCTATAGATGTCTAGCCATGCGCTACCCTGGCCTTTGACACACAGGTAATTTCATTTCATGTGGCCCTGTCAAGCAGAGCCACAGAGTTGATTCCTGGGGTGTATTTCCTATCTCCCATACAATCATCAGGATTATATATGATGACTGCTAATTAGGAGCTTTGTTTGCTATTGATAGGTGGTTTGTTCCAGAGTATGGGATGTCTCTGAGATAGAGACCTATCCCTCCAGCATGTGCTGTTTATCAAGGTGACAAGGTTTAGGTCCCTAGAGCATGTAGCTCATAGGGATTGTGATCTGTTTACGTGGAGCATGTCCAACAGCTCTGGGTTTAACATAGCTTTGCATGTTAGGCAGAGGTCACCTCTGGTTAGGTGGTATGCGACACAGTCTAGCTGTGGTTTTGTGAGACAGTCTGCATAGGCATCTGTCTGAGGCCGGTATTACTCTTTGTGAGGTATGTCTGTGTTCTTTCCAGTTGCTGTAGATGTCTTGTGAGGTACATACCACTTGGGGCATTGTACTCTATAATGGGTTTTATGTGTGTGGAGTAGAGGGGAACACTGACCTATATTTCCCTGGATGACACACCTTTTGTGATGATGTGTGCCACGTAGACAGATTACATGACTAGTGTGGCACTGTGACTATCAAAGGGGAGACTACTGTCCATTTGTGTCCCATGATCTCTTATCACACCTTCGGTGTTAAGTAGACTACCACCTATGTGGTAGGTAATGGGTACTGAGTTTCTGCAAGGAGGGATGCCAATGCAGTGTCAACATTGAGCTTGAGTCCATGGCTTTGTCACCAGGCATCTGTTGCAGTAAATATGGCCCTGTCTCTCTCTCTCTCTCTCTCTCTATATATATATATATATATATATATATATATATATATATACATATATATATATATATATATATATATATATATATATATATATATATATATATATATATATATATATATATATATATATATATATATATATATACACATACACACATGCACACACATACATATAAACATCCATTGGTGTACATATGGGTATACATGTAGGCACATATACAGTCCACCTTTCATGGTGGGAATATTAAGTATGGGAAAGTTGTGAGGTATACAGTTATGTCATAATATTGCACAGTGCTGTTTGGAATGCATTGAAGGTGTTCTCAGCCCATGTAGCTTTAGCAGGCCTCACTGGCTGCAACACTACAAACCTGACGAATCATACCCACAGCGTTTAACCACCACATGTCATATACCAGCACTGTATGCTGTCTGGTTTGCCACACACTACAACCTACATAGAAATATGCACATAACAACCTTCAACAACATATATATATATCCACATTTCAAAAACAGTTGCAGTATGTCCCTTGCTCTATGCACATGTACAGATGCTAATATATCTGACACAGACAGATCTCTCCATATGTGTGTGCCATACACACACAAGGACTACACTGTGGTAAGTCCATGTACCTCATGGCTGACCTGTTGGGCCTTGCTGCAACATTAACAGGTGTCACATGTGAGCACATAGTAATATTAGAGGGTGTATATATAACTGCAAATGCTAAATTAGCATACTAGCATGGTACAGCTGTTGCCAATGCTAAGCTACATGTTAATATGACTATCATGCATTTGTTACTCTGTCACATCCATGTTTACATAACTGTATGCACTACTCCCCCAAACAGACATTGCACACACTACTGTACAGAACACAGATAACATGGATCAGATGTTTGACATTTAATGATGAACTACATATGTCACAGTCATATCCCACTGCACACAGCTACACACTGATTTCTCCATGGCAGTAGTTATGCAGGGCATCTGTGCATAGATATGTACTGCTGCCACATATGTATGATTCAAACTATGTAGAGTACTCTTCAAAAACATCTACTACATTTTTTTCCAATATATTATATTTTTCAATATATTATTTTTTTCAATATATTTTTTCAATATATTCTTTTTTTCAATATATATATTTTTTGAAGATATTGTTTTTTTTTCTATATATATTTTTTTCAATATATATTTTTGTCAATATATATTTTTTCCAATTTATTTTCTTTTATATCTTTTTTGTTTCCTGTTGCTGTTGCTGTGGTCTGTGTCTCTCTGTAATGCTCTCTCTCTCTCTCTCTCTCTCTCTCCCTCTCTCTCTGTACCTGCAATGAAATTATTGCATGTGTGGACAGCTAGTACAGCCTGCTTTTATAGGTATCTGCACATGTGCATGTGACGGCCTCTGTACCAATTGTTGGTCACCATTTGGCAATTGCATGCAGCCTGCTGTGTGGTACTTGCAGTACTCACTGTTATAGCAACCAAATGCTATAAATTGCTAGGTCAGGTAGGCGTAGCCCTTTCAGATTTCCAAAGTGGGGACCATGCTTGTTTGCTGTGGACACCGTTGTGTAAGTCAGAAGGTTGGTGTACTTCTTGTATCTGATGCTAGGGGTGTAGCCAGTGATTTGAATGTTGTACTCAGACCTGAATGTTGCCACTTCCAGTACACAGTTGTCAGTGTAGAATTGTACTCACCCCTACAAATGCTAACACAAGATACATGGGAGTATGTAGTTTCTTTTCTACTTATACAATTAGCTGCTATACATACGTAGTTATTGAGATGTTTTCATTTGGCACATAAACTGTTTGTGAACTGCTATATTGTGGATATTAATGTAGTCACTTCTGCACAGTTTGTGTTTTTTTTTGTTGACATTAGCACAGGATGCTCACGAAAACTGGACAATCCCAGTATTGAGTATGCCTACCTACATCCTTGCTGGACCTTGAACACACAGATATTTTGTACATTTGGGTGGGGATTGTTCTGCTATGATACTGTGTGGGGGTTGTAAAGTGCTGCTGTAACATTATTTACAGTCATGTAATGCAATTCCATAACAACTGCTGGTAAAGTTCCACAGAACAGGTTTTGTGTTATGGCATTCCTATCTTACCTTTACATTCACTCATTCTGATGCATGATATATATATTTCAGCAACATCCTGCTGTATATCTACTGTGGCTTAGTGGTACTTCATGCAGTCTAGTGTGTCCGGGGTTCGAGACTGACATTGGTGTTTTATTTTGCTGCTGAGCAGAACAGGGGCCCTCACATGTAGGGTGAATAAGGCACTTTTAAGCAGCTGTAATCAGGTTTGCATGGGTTTGTGTGAAGCTTAGTAATACTTTGCTAAGCACACAAGCACACACTCGAGCAAACCCGCTAACTACTGCTTAAAAGTGCTTACTCCCGCTAACCCTCACACTCATTTCTTTGAAAGAAAAGAAAATGGGGAGATAGGAAAGTGGTGAAAAAGGGGCACAAAAAGGAAAGACAATAGGGAAAACAGCTTGGAATGTGCTGGACAGGTGTAGGGAAGGTCCATTGCTGCCCATTTTTTTAACAGCAACAGCTGTGCATATACTAGAAATTTGGAGGGAAATTTGAAACCTTCCACCCCTGAGAGAGGGGTGAGGACAACAAAATATGTTGTACTGCCAAATAAATTTCAGTTTATGTGTCCCAGCGGAAATGTGTGCAAAATGGGCAGCTATGTATGGAGTGTAATTTTTTTGTGGGAGCAGATTGCCCATTTTTTTTTCAGGTGAGAGTGGAATGTAGGGTAGGAGAAGTAGGTATATTTTAGGAGGTAGGTTGGGGAGGTAAACAGACAAGACAGACAAGACACATACAGGGGCGGAATATGACACATGGGGTTGGTGAACACAATTGAATGGGAAGGATGTTTGGAAATCGCAAGACCATGAGCCCACAGATGGCAACAGTGGAACTGAAATTCCCACCCATGGGCAGTCACCACTGCACCTTAACAGCCTGGAGGGTGGCTGTGCTGGGGGCTGCATAGGAGGGGCAGGCTCACCCATGAGTTGCGCCACTCTTGCCTCGAGCTGGCACAGAGGATCAGTGACTGAACGCTCAATCTCCCTACACACCACAGCCCGGACCATTTGGAGGGTGATAGGTGGCCCTCTTCTGGCCACGCTTGCATGGGGGGACGAGCCCCATCCCCTGCAGCGCTTCCACCCAAAGGTTGCACAGGACCAATGGAGGAGGAGGTCCCGGGCTGGGCACCGGACCTGCTGGTGCCAGGTGCCATCGCCAGCTGAGGTGGGACAGGTGGGTCCGCTGGGACCGGCCTTCCCATACGTTCTATGTTTAGGAGGATTTAATGACAATATGAGTTAGTAATAGCCAACAGAATTCCAATTTAGTTGTAACAGCATACAGTAGTATTCCCATTAACCCAACACACCAGAGTTCCAACAGTTGAACAGCAAGCATAACACATGCATATATAGAACAACAGTGGACATTCCAACAGCATGCAGGATTGATTGGTGGCAACAGGCCACCAAGATTGTGGTATGTGAACAGGGCACATGCATCAAAGTAAATGCAGATATTTATAAACCAATAAGACATGTGTCCCAACAAATGTTATGAGATACCCATTGAGGTGTGGAATTGCATTGTTTATGCACATACAGTAGGGTGTAAAAAGATACCTCCATTAACAACTTATATATTCATATTGTTTACACTACATTCCTATTGACTGCAGTTATATATCCCCTACATGTATTATTACACTAGGCAATGTCCATTAAATTGTGAAATGGGTTTTGCTAGTTCTTGATATACCTGGCCTGTATCTGACATACAAACTGTCCTGGATGCAGATGTTACTGCTACATATTTATATATTTCATTTATATTTATATGTCTACATATCTGGATGTGTTCAGGTGACATTATCAGGTATATGTTAACAGCCCCCTACATTTCTAGCAGCACACTGACATTTCTGGGAAACACAATAACAAGCTACTCATGTGCCAGATTAACCTGTACATGCTGGCCATGAATCGACAGTTGAGGACTGTATATATGCTTAACAGCTACTGGCACTTCATTCATCCACTTTATATGGGCCTACCCATGTGTGGGTTGACTGCGCTTAATACAACAGTACTATTTCTATAATGCAAGGGTACAACAACATATAGAAGAAAGTGACACGGGCACACTCCAGGAATTATACCTTTATTAATTACATTACACACTTTTCTAGTGGCTCTCTCATTTATTTGATATATCAGTGCATGCAGAGGTCTTTTATTCAAGACATATTATACTTTTATTAATGGGTTACAACACCTTTTCATGCTGTCTCACTTATTTTATATAACAGTACATGCAGACAAGTTATTCAACACTTATTATACCTTTATTAATGGGTTACAACAATCTTTTTCTGGCTCTCTCACTTCTTTTATATGACAACACATGCAGAATAATTACTAACTTGCCTGGTGGTGCAGCCTTAGCAGCCTATCTGCATAGGCTTGCTGATTCGCAGCATGGACAGCTGCAGCTGTGAAGTAAATGAAGGGATATTGAGACATACCTATCCATAATATAGACTGCAATACCAATTCTTACATACTTCATTCCATGGCTACATACTCAGTAGTGGGGAATTTTCCATTTCACGGGCCTCCTGTATCCACTGGTTCAGTTGGCCCTCCTTGCATCACTTCAGGTCTGAGTAGTGGTGTCTGACCTGCTCACCAGTCCGAGGCATGCCTGTGGCTCTGGTGAGATCATGTGCTAGATGGTTCCAGGCTTTCCCTTTGTACTCAGTGCCCTGAAACTGGCCCTGCAGGAGTCTTGCACCATGATGATGGACGAGGAGCCAAACCATTACTTTTGATGCCTCAATGCCCCACCGTTGCGCTCGAAAATGAGTGCCCTCTCCAACACCAGCCATACTGTCTGCAGATGGGAGCTACAACCAGTTATGGCACTTATTCCCACCTATGGAGCTTAAATATGCCTCATTTCCCGCACTTATTTGTGATTAGCCGG
The DNA here is from genome assembly GCF_019279795.1 of Protopterus annectens. Taxonomy (NCBI): domain Eukaryota; kingdom Metazoa; phylum Chordata; order Ceratodontiformes; family Protopteridae; genus Protopterus; species Protopterus annectens. The sequence goes on along the minus strand of NC_056735.1, from coordinate 1,591,932,845 downwards.
TTTTGAAAAATCTCAGCTAAAAGCAAACCTGCTTAGCAATGGATAAACTTCCATTGATATATATGAGTGTGTTGGAAATGCATCCATATATAAAGCTGTCATGGCTTAGTGGTTTAGTACTGTGATTATGGTGCACAGTATCCCGGGTTCGAGGCCTGTCATTGCTTTTTATTTTACTACTGGCCAGACCAGCTTGGAGGTGTGGCTGTATTTAGCTGACTTTGCTCAACTTTGCCCAACATTGCTCGACATTGCTATACGTTGCTCTACGTTGCCCAATGTTGCGCTAGTTAGCGCGGTGCGCAGCTCCATGCAAACATGTTTTGTTTGCGCTAGTAGGCGCAATGCACAGCTCCACGCAAAGCCATTGCACTAGTTAAAGCAGTGCTAAGCTATGAGCAGTTATACTTAACTGTGCTTAATACTAGTAAACTTTGCTTAGCAGTGCTTCACATTGCTTAAGATACGTTGCTTATGCATTTATCAGTATGCATGACCATTCCACCTTCTTATATATATATATATATATATATAAAATATCGTTCACTAATACATAGGCCATTTCAATGCATTTTACTAAAATTTAAAAGGTAAATGCCAGGAATTCTTTTTATGCACAGATTTCTTACAGAAAATGGGAATGGGGAGTGGCTGGACTCGAACCGGGAATGTATCCTCTTTGTGTGAGAGCGCTACCACTACACTATGTATGTAGTGTTGAGTATGTAGACATTTGAGCAGACTCGCTCATTTCAGTTGACATATGCAGTTTAGGCACTTGCAGAGGCGTGGATATTTGGACTGCTCGGCAATCTGACACACCCCCTGCACTCGTGCATGCTCCATGTTCGCCTTAGAGTTGAGTCAGCATGCCCTCATGAATATGCATGATGCTCTGGCGTCATACTCTTAGACTGCAGTTTCTGAGTAAGACTTAGTTAGTCTCACACGGAGGATTAGTGAATCCCGGCCAAAGAGTGTCAGGCTGGGAGGGTGTTAGGTCCTTTTTGTTAGTCTCCTTTCCCTAACTTTAAGGTGTCACTGTTAGGTTTGGTTCCAAAGAAAAATCAGGGTGAATTTCACTTAATTCATCATTTATCGTACCCTGAGGGTGAGTCAGTGAATGATTTCATTCCCAGTGAAGAGGCTAGAGTAACGTATTCATCTTTGGATGATGCAATATGGGTCATTAAGAGTTTCGAGGACCCTTGGCTAGTTAAAGTAGATATTGAGTCAGCTTTTCATTTGCTACCTGTGAGGGAGAAGGATTGGCCGTTATTAGGCATGGTGGTAGAAGACAACTTGTATTTTGACACTGCCATGCCTATGGGATGTGTGGTGGCATGTGCTAATTTTGAGAAGTTTAGCTCAGCATTGCACTGGATATGGCAGCAGAGGGTGGAGGATCAGCAAGCTGTACACCATTTGGATGATTTTTATTGGTGGGGAAGGTAAGCAAGGGTCGTAGGTAGCTATGCAAGAATTTGTGGGGATGTGTGTAGCCTTGGGGGTGCTTTTGGCAAAACATAAGTTGGAGGGAAGGACGAGGGTCTTGGAATTTTTGGGGTTGATGGTAAATGCAGAGCGGGGTTTGTTTTGTTTGCCTCCAGGTAAGATGGTTAGGCTGTGGGACAAGATCATCTGGGTGAAGTCTAGGCCTAAAGTTCTGGTGAAGGATGTTATGGAATTGGGTTTTTTGAACTATGCATGCAGGGCAGTGCATCCTGGGTGGATGTTTTGTTGGTCTGTGGCATTTTTTTTGAAAGGACATAAGAATAAGCACCGCAGAGTATGGGTCAGTAAGTTGGCATGAGAGGATTTACATTTGTGGATGGAATTTTTACAACAGTTTAATGGGATTTCATTTTGGCAGTTAGATTGGGTTACACAAGTAGAACTGCAGTTGTTTACTGATGCAGCTGGGGGGGTTGGGAATGGGTGCTTACTTTGCGGGTCAATGGTTTGCAGTTCCATGGCCAGAGCATTGGTCAGAGGAGTTTAAACGGGATGTTGCCTTTGTGGAGTTGATGCCAATCTGGGTGGCTTCAGTGGTATGGCAGGATCGTTTGAAGGGGTGGGAGCTGGTATTCCATTCAGATAATTCTGGGGTGGTGAGAGTGCTATAGTTAAAAATGGCTAAAGCACTTCACTTGTTATTTATTCTTAGGAAATTGGTGTTGCTAGCTTGCTGATTAACTTTTCTTTTACAGGGTTGCATGTACCGGGGGTTTCAAATGAGATAGCTGATAGTTTGTCTAATTTTCAGTTCCTTAGTTTCCATCAGGTGGCTCTGGAAACGGCTTTGCATCTGTCAGTTGTCCCACCCAACATTTGGCACATTGGAAAATAGTGATTGGCAGGTTGGCGCAACAGTCATGGGCGGCATCCATGAGACGAGCCTACGGTAGGGCATTGCTTGAATTTGACAAATATTTGCATCAGTTATCTGATGAGGACTGCATGTGGTCTGAGAATTTACTATTACATTATCTAACCATGTTGAAGGGGCAGGGAAGGAGAGTACAAATGGTGAGGGTGGCCCTAGCAGCCATTGCTGCGTATACTTCGTTGGTTGGATTAGAGGATTTCACTACGTCATGGGTGGTGAGTAGAGTATTAAAAGGGTGGGCTAGAGTTGAAGGGAGCAGCTCGAATAGGAGAAGGCCGGTTAAGAAAACTCAGCACTGAAATAAATAGAACATGCTGGAGGGACAGATTCATAACCCAGAGGCTCCCTTCACTCTGGAATAAAATCCCAGTCCAGGTTAGGCAGAGTCCCTCATTGACTCTCTTCAAGAGGAATCTTGATGAGTGGATGGGAGATCATAGGTTTACCCCGGGTATCACTTCTGTGTCACTGTTAGACAGAGGCACAGTATACTAACCTCGAAAAAGGGCATAGCAAAATTAATTTAAAATGGGTGGTGAAAGCCAAACACACTCTGGCTAGGCTTATAAATGCCCTAGGTCAGATAGCCTAGTATGAACCTATGAACCTATGAAGAAAAGTATTTTAAGAATGGTGTTAAAAGGTTTGGGTAAAGTGTGTGGTTGTTTGGATGAGTATGTGTTGCAGTGTACAGTTAGTGTTTGGATGTATTGTGGTGCGTTTTGTGTGATGGAGTTATTGGGTTCATTGGTATGGGAGGATGTATTGATATTACCTAGGGCGGTGCATATTAGATTGCATTCTTTGAATGCAGATCAGAAGGGGCTTGAGCCACCCATTGTTTTGGAGGAGGTGTGGGTAGCTTCGAGATGTCCAGTAGTTTGGGGAAGAAAGTTGTGTGGGGTACGGAAGGGTAGAATTCAAGGGTTGGTATTTTCAGCAGTGAGTGGTAAAGCATTGACAGCTGAGCAATTGAATGTGGTTATGAGAAGGGCACTTTGGAGTGTGGGTTTGCAAGGGATACATTTTATTCACATTCCTTTCGGATGGGTAGGGCATCTGATCTGGCTAAGGAAGGTAGGTCAGTGGAAGTAATCAAATGGGTGGGACAGTGGACATCCAATGCCTTTTTGAATTATATTACATAGTTTGTGGAGGTTTTGTTTTTTAAAAATTTTTTTTTTTTTTCTCTTAGATCAGAGACGGATCATCATTTTGGGCCATTCCATCATATTTTGGGCAGCTAGGCATGCAGAGGTTAGACCCAATGGGATAAATCTGGGTTTTGGATGATTTTGGCTTAAAATTGTTCGGCATGGTGTTAGAGGACTAAGGTGGAGTCAAATATTGCAAGAATTTAATAGGCTGCATGTTAAATGGGAGTTGCCTCAGGTGTTAGTAATTCATTCAGATGACAATGATTTAGGCAGGGTGTCAAAGAGGCAGTTGGTTTATCAAGTTCATGAGGACATTTTAGCATTGTGGAGGACGTATCCAAGGATAATTGTTGTTTGGTCTGAGATTATTCCTTGGTTGGTATGGAAAGGTGTGCAGAATTTTGCCACCATGGAGATGGTTCCCATATAAGTCAACTTTAAATTGGCAAAATATTTGGGAGAAATTGGGGTACATACACTCTGGCATGTAGGGTTTGACAGTAAGACTCCAGTGTTCACCTCAGTGATTTCGGTTTGGATTTATTGAACTTTAATTTGAGTTTGATGGTGAAGGATCTTGTGAAGAAAGGTATTGTTTGAGGGGGAACAGCCCTCTAAGGGCTGGTTGGTGGAGAAGTGGGTCAGGCCTGACCCTCTTCTGTTCCCCCTGTACAACAGGTTGGATAAAAATTTGGTATCTGTCAGGAATTAAGGTGACCAGGGATGCTGCCTTTGTTGTTTATCCAAGTTGAGCAGGTACGCTGCCTTGTCTTTGGCTATTGTATATATGGGTGAGCAGGGACGCTGCCTGTATGTTGATTTGATGTTTGATAACAGTTTTGTTGTTCCTTAGCTAACTGTATTCAAGGGGTGAGTGGGAACACTGCCTTATATTTGTCTTTTATGTTCAATAAAGTTATGTTATGCAATTTATCACAATAAAGGTCATCAAATGTCTTTGGGTGTTTGTGTATTTATTAGGACCATGACAAATATTTCTACAGTAGAGAGTCGATTATCTGAACTAATTGGGCCTAGGGTAGTTTGGATAATCAAACTCTTTGGATAATCAGACATATAACTGAACCAGATAAAAAACTTGTAAAATCTTGTTTTTTTTCTGCATACAGGAAAACACTTTTTAATCATTCAGCGATTCCAGTGGGCAGTAAAGAATATTTTTCACACGAGCTGGCTACAAGCACAAAAAAACATGCTCGAGTGAATATGTATAATGTTAACATATTCAGACTTTATGATTTTTTTCCTACCCAAAAACTTAGGAAGGCTGGTTCTAATAATAGTCGTTTTGGATAATCGATGTTCGGATAATCGACTCTGTACTGTACGTGGTGTAGCTAATTGCCAAGGGAATAGCATCCAGATCTAAAGTGGACATTATACTCATAACTGGTCAGATACATTTTTGAATACAGTTTGAACATAGTTTATTAAAATATAATAGTATTTAATATAAAAAGTATTTATATATTTACTTTTAGGGTCCTATTGTTTGCCTTATGATTATTGTGCTGCAATATAGTTTTTTGGTTAAGTAACAAGATGTTTTATGTCAATTTTATTAAGTACGTGTTGTGATTTGCTACCTTATTTGTGATGTCACAGATGATTTATATATTTAAATGAGTCTATCTGGTATTTTATTTATTCTGTAGAAGTTCTTGATATGAGAAGAATGAAAACACTTAATAATCAAGTGTTTTAAATCAACATAGTGGCAAATTTTGAACACGTACTGCATATGTTTTGTTTAGTGTTTTTTTATTCTTTGTTTTTGTTTTGAATACAATGCCCCCTTTGGGCTAAACCTTACTAAACATGATAAACAATTAGAAAGACCCCAGGGATTCCAAACTAGGAACATCACTAGATTAAAAAACCTAAGCTAGAAGAAAAGGATTTAAGTGCTGTCATTTTATTCAGTATCATGTGGACTTCTCAAAGGAGATCTGTGTCTTGTGTTCTGCACAGTCAGAGACCCAGTGATTCTGGATCTGTTGTACCAATACAAGACAAGCAATCCCACTAATTGCAGAACTAGAGTCTGAAACTTAATCAGCAGATTAATAGAACTTAGTGACGGCCTTCTTTTTAGCTAAACAATACTGCTGAGTGCATATATATGCCGGGGCATCATATCTCTTCTTTTCTTAAAGATGTCTGTTAAAGAGTATGCTTTCAGTCTCAGTAGGTAAAATGTAGTGACACTGCCTACATATATCCATTAAGTTAATGGAACATTAACGCACTCAGAAGATTTTGCATGTGAGCTGTAAGCACACTAGAAGTAATGCAGCTTGTAGCTGTTGCACAAAGATGAAATTTATAGTCATGGTATAGGAAAGTTATGGGCTGTGACATTTTGCATTTTATAATCTCAGGGAAGCAACATACAATGATTTCATGACTGCAGAAAAGAAAGTGTTCATTTAAAAATGTGATCATTTTAATCAGAATATGCACAAATTCATCAGATGAGTTACAAAGTCATCATTTCCCTTAGTTCAGTGGGGCATATCAATACGTACCAGTGCTGTAAGCTGCATGAGGCTGGGAGAAGTTTTACAAGTAAAAAAAGAGTTCAGCTATGGAGTGCGCTGCTATGTACCATAGAAATTACTTATCAGTTCATGATCATTGAGGATGGGAAGTAATTTTAACTGAGTAAAGCTGTGCCATCTTACTTTGCATTCAGGTTACTCCAAAGCAAGTACAAATATGACTCCGTCATTGTCCATGCTGGTGTGAATGACCTGAGACATACCTCCCTGGACTACATGAAAAGAGACATAGAGGAGCTCTCTGATCATGTAGCCCAGGCAGGTATGACCCTGACCTTGAGTAGCATCTTACCCTCACCAAGAATGATGCCACAGTATAAAGACAAAATGATCAATTTTAGCAATTGGCTAAAGTATTGGTGTCATTAAAAGGGGATCCAGTGTCTGTCAGCCTGGGATGACATGCTCGACAAGCCCCATTGCTTCGCTAGGGACGGCTTGCACCTGTCACCCCTGGGCTTTCGAATACTGGCTAAGGCTCTTGCCACCCCCATAGTGCCTTTTTTAGGCAAGGCTCAAAAGACAAACTCATCTCCATAGACAACACAAGGAAAAAGAAACTAAGGGTAATGCTGTTCAACTCCAGAAGTCTAAACCTCAAGATGCATGCACTTGAGGCTCTCCTCAGTATGGAGAATATCGATATCTGTGCAGTAACAGAAACCTGGTTCAAGTCTCCCGAGAGCACCCCAGCACTACCAGGTTATACCTCATACCATGCTTTTCGGCCCCAAAACTCGGACCGAACCACAAAAGGAAGGGGAGTATCCATATTCATCAAAGATACCCACACCTCCAGGTTAGTGACACTGAACAAAGCATTGGAGACCATCCATGTGCAACTAACAGTGGGCAGAACTGCCTTTCAGTTTGTAGCCTGCTACAGACCACCCTCCCAAACTCAGGAACCCCACTCGGCTTTCCTGACAACACTGGAGAATATGAAGGCCTCTCCAAACACCATTATATTGGGTGACTTGAACTACCCAAACATAGACTGGGAGCACTACTCAAGCCCCAACACCCTCGCCCAATGGTTCCTAGAATTTATAAACTCAAATGCTATGGAACAACTGGTCACCACTCCCACAAGAGGGGAAAACATATTGGACCTGACCGTCACCAACATGGGAACTCTATGTTCCATATCAGAGGTATAGCCCTCATTGGTAAGATCTGACCATAAATTAATCTCACTGGACATCCATATCCTGTCCCCATCCCCAGCCAAGGAAACCACGGTGAAGAACTTTTCAAAAGCAAACTTCACGCTTCTCAAAACCGAGGTCGAATCCTTCAAAGCCTCCGGGCCAGTGGAAAATACGGCCCAAACCGCAGAATCCTTTACAAACGCATTCTATGGACACCTATAGGAATGCATGGATTGTGCTATCCCAAATAAAAACAAGACTCACTCCTTCAAAAGCAGGAGACCTGTCTGGTGGACCTCAGCCATAAATAAGCTGTACAACAGAAGGAGGAAGCTACTACATGATAGAGCAAAATCCTAAAAAGGGAAGACATCTCTGATCAGTACTAGCAAGAAACTACGATCCCTCATAAAATCATCTAACGCCAGCTTCAAAAGAAAAATTGCACAAGATGCTAAAGATAATCACAAGGCCTTCTTTAGTTATGTCAGGAACCTGGGTGGCAACTCCCAGATATGCTCTGAGTTAGTGCAAAATGACAAAAAATACACTGAACCCACAGACATTGCCAACATCCTGGCAGACAGGTTAAGTGCAAACTTCTCCCCCCTTCCACCCCAAAAGAGCAAATGTCTATCCCAACAGACTGTAGCCTCCCTGACATCACAGATGCACAGGTGAGAGCTGCCCTCTCCAAAGCAAAAAACACAGCATCAATGGGACCGGACGGTGTCCTGGGCTGCATCTTACACGAGCTCCAAGAAGAACTGAAACCTCACATAAAGTCACTGTTCAATCTCAGCCTTACTACAGGATATGTACCCAAGGAATAGCATACAGCAACAGTGGTCCCTCTCCACAAAAGTGGTGCCACAACGGACCTCGGAAACTATCGCCCTATAAGACTGACTAGCCTGGTCTGCAAAGCTAAGGAGTGTATCATCATGGAACTCATAAACAAAGACATTGAGAAACTCCAAACACTGGATCCTACCCAATTCAGCTTTGTTAAGGGCAGATCTTGCCTATTGAACCTGGTCGACATCTTTGAAACAGTCACCAAGGCCATAGATGAAGGGAAGGTAGTCTACACAGCCTACCTGGACCTCACAAAAGCCTTTGACACAATACCCCACTCGGGCATCATAAATAAGGTCACCAGCTTAAATATCAACCCCTATGTCACAAGATGGGTTGCAAACTGGCTCAGGGATAGAACCCACATGATTAGAATTGCAGGTGCCATGTCAGACTCTAAACCATTTACAAGTGGCGTCCCACAAGGCTCAGTCCTGGGACCTCTCTTGTTCGGTATATATTTCTCTGAGGTACAGGCTAACATGGGAGGATTATGGCTGACCAAGTTCGCAGATGACTGCAAACTGGGTGCCATAATCAACTTTCTGACTGACACAAGTATCCTCCAAAAGGGTCTCACAGAGATGGATAACTGGTGCCAGAGCCATGGCCTAAAGCTAAATGCCAAAAAGTGCATAGTCATCCCCTTTGGGAAAAACAAAGTGCCCACAAATTACCACATAGGTGGTAATCCATTAAGTACTGAAGAAGTAATTAGGGATTCGAGGACCCAAGTAGATAACAATCTCTCCTTTGACAATCATGTTGCCAAAGTGGTTAGAAAGACCTTCTATATAGCCCACCTTATCACGAAAGGGTTCACATCTAGATCAAGAGAGGTCATTGTACCCCTCTACTCATCACTCATCAGGCCCATAATTGAATACAATGCCCCATTTGGGATGTACCTTACCCGACACCTGCAGCAACTGGAAAGACCCCAAAAGTGCATCACCAAGAGGATCAAGGGACTCAAACAGATGCCCTACACAGTTAGGCTAAAGAAACACCAGCTCTACTCAGTTGCTTACCGCCTAATCAGAGGAGATCTGGTCCTGATGTATAAAGCCATGTCCAACCCAGAATTAATGGACATGCTCCACCTCAGGAAATCCAAATCCCTTAGAGCTACATGCTCCAGGGACTTAAACCTCAGCACAGAAATAAATAGGACATGCTGGAGGGACAGATTCATATCCCAGAGGCTCCCCTCACTCTGGAACAAAATCCCAATCCATGTTAGGCAGAGCCCCTCAATGACCCTCTTCAAGAGAAATCTTGATGAGTGGATGGGAGATCGTAGGTTTACCCCTGGGATCTCTTCTGTGTCCCTACTAGACAGAGGCACAGTAAACTAACCTTAAAAGGGCTATCTTCTGTGACCTACTATAGAGAGGCACAGTCAACTAATCTAAAAGGGTGGCGAAAGCCAAACACATTCTGGCTAGGCTTATAAATGCCCTAGGGCAGATAGCCTAGTATCAACCTATGAACCTATGAACCTATGAACCTATGTTAGAATGGAAGGTATAAAATAGTGTAACATAGAACTGTAGGTTACATAGCAATGGCAAACTGAACTTTAGAACATAATGGATAGAAAAGAGATTTTACTAAGTAAAACTTTGAATTTCTGCTTTGCATATCATAGCATGGCAGTTTTTTTTTGTTTTATATTTTATGATTAATGCAGAGCAAAGCAACAAGAAGAATTTAAAAATCATAAAAAGCAATTATTTATAACAGGTGAAAAATATTTTAACTTAGCATGCAGATTCCACTCTCACCATTTGCCTTAAACAGAGCATAGCAACAGACAACAAAAGGTTATAGGGGAATGAAACGTTTTTTTTTCAAGTAATACAGTATACAGTTGCGTTTGTTCTGCTATATAACCTAGTTATTATTTTAGTTTATGATTTCAGGAGACAGAAGTTTTTTATTGAGTAGAGTTATGCTATTTTGCTTTATGTTGCACAATCACAGGAAAGTAGCATACAGCATTTCATTGTGATCATGTAAAAGCAACATGTAGGATTGCCATGATGATCATGTTGATTATGATATGAAAAAAAGAATGGGGCACAGAGGATTAGACCTAGAGAAAATAGCAACCAATTTGGTTTCAGTGCATGATGCTACTGCAAGACTTCACTCCTCACTAACTCTGATAATTGTAAGCTCCTGTTGGAGTATATGTATGTTAGACTCCCAGCTTTCAATCATTCATAAACTTTGTTAACCATACATCCTTCTCTGATATGTGGAGATGAGAGAAGGTTGAAAGATGTGAAGTAGGTGCTGTCTAGCAAATGTCCCAGAACGGATCACTGAGGAACTCCACTGGTCACATCCATGCTCTCGGAGGATGCACTCCCTAGTATTACTGTGTGGGTCCTGTCACTAAGCCATTTGGCTATTCCACTAACCACATGCATGTCCATTTGGAGCTCCTTCTGCGTGTTTATATATTTTGAATGTGGCATGGTAATGAAGGCCTTATCAAGGTCAAGGTAGATTGTTGAATGACTTGCATGCAGTCCATGGCCAAAGTAACCTTCTCAAAATAATTCTACAAGATTCAGTAGAGAAGATCTACAGTGGACAAAGCCAATGTGCTGTGGGCTCAATCTGATATGATTTCTGATATCAAAGTTAATAAGATAACAGTCATTAGGCTAATAGGTTTGTAATTCCTATAACACAATAGCTTTGCACCCCACCTGTGAGGCAAAGTCATTTATTAGTCTCTGGTTAAAGAGAATGAGGAGTGAGTCTATCAATGCTTGTTTGGTGCTATTAATTGGGCAGCCGGATGTGCTCTCAGGCTCCATGGATAAGGTGTTCTTTATTTTGGAAAGTATTTTCATTACATGTTTTTGTGAAGGTTGGTGGCTTGTTTCCATCTGGGATAAGTGGGTTTGGAAAAGATGTCTCTCGGGTGAAGTTGGCACTACATTTATATGCCAGTATTTTGGCAATATCCACTGGCCAGGACTAGGCAGCATCATTATGAAAAAATCTCAGCAATGTTGATTGTTATTAATTATTTTCCTGCCCTAACTAAAGAAGGATTTGTAGTTGTCTTGGCTAGTCTGAGTTTATGAACTGCCTTCATTTTTTCTAATATCCTTTTTAGTCTTATATCTTGCTGTTTGAAGTTATCCTTAATTTGCTGGACTTTTGTTGTGCTATATAGTTTTGAGTTTCTCCCTTTCATTATATAGTGTATTAATGTTTGTGGGCCATCATAGTGGTTTGGTGTTAAACTTCCCCATCTGCATGGATCTAGTTGAGCCTGCCAAGTTAATACATTTGTTCACATGCGAGTAGAACTGGTAAGTATAACCCTTTGTTGTATCTCCATTTTGGGCAATAGTGTTGTACTTGAATTTGGAGACTTCATCATAGAATTCTAGTAGATTTGAACATTTGAAGTCCTTGAATTCTATGATATTTGCTTCTGACAGTTTGGAGCTTCTGATGAAGAAAGTTACATCTTTTTGGTCTAATTTTTCCAGTGAGTGGGATACCTGGAGTATGGTACATACAAATGATAAGTTTGTTAGGATCTCGTGAGATATATTCTCCCCTGATCCGGAGAGATTTTGTTTATATAATAAAGGAATTTTGTGCATACCCTGTGCTAGTGGAGTAGGTCCCTTAGTTCAGTCATTTAGTAGTTAGAATCACCTAGAATAAGAGCACTACTAACCACAGGGAGTTCATCAAGAATATTTGGGAATGTTGTATGATATTCTGGAGACATAGAGGTAGTCCTGTGATATGTCATGATCTGATAAGTCATCCTAGTAGCGTGATTTTAATATCTATATGCTCTGCTTATTAGTCTCTTGGTATCTGTCTTAAGGTAATGTGGACAGTAACAAATATGGATATGCCACCACAGTTTCAATGACGTCTATATAACCTGTAAGCACAAAACAGAGGCACTAAGGGAGTGCTCTCTGAGCTGTTAAACAAGGTTTTTTTGCAATCACATATACATGGCTGTGCTCTAAATGCAGAATGTCATAAAGGTTCTTCAGTTTATAGTTTATGCTTCAAGTATTCAGGAGAGTGATGTTGATATGATCCAATAGTTAGTTTACTTGGGAAATTAGGTTGAGAGGTTCATTAGCTGGAAACTGCCCATAAGGGCTTAATAGTGTGAGCATTTGCCAGTATTCTGAAGGCTTGGAATGAGAGGTACAAACTGTCCTTGGCAAAGCAGGTATGGATGTCAAGCATCTTATCCCATGTGGACACATACTAGGTCCTCCTAGAATAACACAAAGTGTCTAACCAATTATTCAAGCCCATCATATTTTCCTTATATGTTGGCATCATTCTTGGAGATGGTAAAATTCCATTCAGTTTTAGTGTCTTTCCAGCATTTGTGACATGCATGGAGAACTCTGTCATGTCTCTCTCCATATTCCTCAGGAATATGTGTACCAGTGTCCCAGCATGGCACATCACCATGTCATAATTATATTTGAGAGTTTGAGTCCTCAAGACATTAGTGATGTAGGCAGTCTTGCAGGCCATTTTAATCTTAGCAAGTTTCTCTTTTGGTGCTGGAGTTAACCTATCCCATTTTGGTGTTTGATTGGCTTTACACATCGCATGGTCAATAATTATATATTACCCCTAGTGAGAATAACTAAGATGATATCATAGTTAATTTCAGGGGACTCATTTATTTAATAAAGCATCTAGGAAATGTTGGTTTCCATTCGTAGTACAGGAACAGTCCTAGGGTAAATTTTCTAATTTCCATCCTTAGATCTAAGTTGTGCTTAAATGTAGACAGAGATTAGCTTTGTTTTACATGGATGGGGAATCTGTTCTAATGCACTGGTGTCCTCTGTGAAATATACCTGCCCCTCAAAACTATGCTGTTGATGTTGCAGTAGTAGTTTAGCTCCATATACAGAGTATTTCTGATGCCATCTGACTTTCTCATGTGCAGTAGGTCCATCAGTATTAGGTTGGAGGATGCCTTGTAAGCTGAACATAGTTTACAGGTGCACACTCAATACTCAGGATCATCAATTGTGTTTATAGACAGCTGCAAATAAAGTTGAAGAGTTAGATAATTGTGCCACGAGAAATAACTCATAGTTGATTTGACTGCCTGAGCAGAAGGAGAGAGAAAATGTTGATATCACTAAATTGTGACATTTTATTATTTTTTTGATATTCAGGCAGATCAGAATAAAAATCCTTCCCAAAACAAAAAGTATTAGGCTACCTTACTAAAACTGGGTTATGACATTCGAGTTTGCTGAAGGGCTGGGAGTTACAAACTTGATAATGCAAACCTATAAATCTATGTAAGTATATGAGCGCCCATGTTAATGCTGTTAGTATTTTCAAATATAAAGTTTCCCCAGCATAGCATTCCTTCTCTTTTTTGGTCACACTGGAAAATCTAATTAATATCTATAAGAAATGAACAGCTCTGCTCAGAAATGCTATACTGCTGCTCATCAGCAATAATGTCAGATGTGAGAGTAATGAACAAAACAAGTTAAATATCAGTAGGTCGGCAGAGGAGCTCAGAAGGGAATGCATGACACTAGAGGCAGTTTATTTCTTTACTTTCACACAGCAGTACACCACCACCCCCCCTGTTGTGTGAGACACATGACCTGACACACTGACTGGACTAACAGCAAGGTGCCAGAATCTGCTATTTGTATATACATCTTGATAGAAATGGAGAAGAAATGGATCATTATAGCTCACAGTCTAACACTGAATTACACTCTATTATTGGCAGTAACAGAAAGAGGATCATATGAAGTCTGGTGAAACAATGCAGCAAATCGTGTGCTCCATATTTTTCTCTTACTTGCTGTATTCAGATGTTTCTAATGTATAATAAGGGCACGCGGTATGGCATGTTCTGTGATGACCATCTTTAACAATGGCATACATTGTAGCATGATTTGCATCATGGATAAGTAACAACTTCAAACAGTGAGACACCATCTGTGTTAAACTTGTTTTAAATGTGTTTGATGCTTGTGAGTAAACTGATGTAAGGTACAGTGATGGAGAACTAGACTGCAATGTACTTTATGCAATTTTTGCCCCACTTTATGTCAACCAATTTGTTCTCCATCATAGGAATGAGGATCAAGTTGGATGGCCTGTCACATAGCCAGCCAATGGATTGGTCTGAGAAGTTTTCTTCTTTAGCCCACATCTCCTGGTGGAGACCTAGCTTGTAGATCCAAAGAGGGACATACAAAAAACAGTATATGCTAATCATTCCTTACTTCCACAAGACGCATTGTCGGCAAGCAGCCCCATCCCCTTTCCTCTTGCAAGAGTAGTGGTAAATCTGGTGTTCACCAGGGAAACCACAATTCCCTGTGTGCACTGTTAGGACTCTCTACCCTCCACAATCCTCAGGGGAGATGAGCAGGCTAAGTCCTTTCACTCTTGTCTCTCCCTGCATGGCTTCTCCAGTGCTGGAACCACTAATTAAATCCCAGTCAGCAATGTCAAAGTAAGGGTTCTATCTCTCTGCACCTTGTGTGTGTGTGTGTGTGTGTGTGTGTGTGTGTGTGTGTGTGTGTGTGTGTGTGTGTGTGTGTGTGTGTGTGTGTGCGTGTGTGCACGTGCATGCGTGTGCTTGTGCGCATGCACGCACATGCGCGTGTGTGTGTGTGTGTGTGTGTGTGTGTGTGTGTGTGTGTGTGTGTGTGTGTGTTTAACAGAGGGAAACAGATTACCAAGTGAGAATGCTGTTTTGCAGTGTTGACAACAGTGGTTTCTGAAGTGAGTAAGAGATGGCAGCATAACAATTTTGAAAGTTTATTGACTGCTGGTTGCTTGTTATCGATTCATGTATGTTAGTTGTTATTTCCTTTTCATTTGGGCATCTTTGTCCAACATCACTGCAGTATGCATTGCTACACTGAAACAATCTTACATTAGTAGCAATGTTGTTAGTTAATCCACACCGTATTAATTGAAACACACAGACACACAGTTGCGTACATGCCTGTGCTCTCATGCAATTATGGTGTTTATTGAGTTTGTGTCTATGTTTCACACCTTGTCATCAATGTAAAATCTTAATAAAATAAGATTTAGGCCATGAGAGTTCACTGTGCCATGCTGTGTGGTGATGTATTCCTGTTTTTCAAGAACACTTACCACAGCATTTGATGTTACTTATCATGGCAGGAGAATCAGCCCTAGGGCTTATAAAGTTGCAGTGTTCCCCATTTCTTCCTGTCCTCCCTCACTCTTCCGCAGAGAACAGGTAAGCAGACAATGCCTCATCATCCCACTTCTTACTGACCAGTCCCAGCAGGTGCCTAAATAGAAGCTAACTAATTCAGATCACCTGAGTTGTAGCCAGGGCTTCATTCATATATGGGACTGCTTCTGGCTGTCTTGTAATACCTGATTTTTTTATTAATTTTAACTCTGTTTGGTATATTTAACAGTGAAATGATTTAATCACTTGAAAACTGCAACCCTTTTTTAATATTTATGTGACTAGTCTTACATACAACTTAATGTTTTGCTATGCTTTGTATAATTTGAAATCCTTTGTATCTCTTGCATAAACTCAGTTCTATTGGTTAATATATATTTTTTACTTTGCAACGCTGAGCAAATTGTGAAATAATTAGCTACTATCAAGTGATCTGATTAAAATTTAGCTGGTGTTCAGTTAGCATCACATGATTATCATCATTTCAGTCAATCACAATTTATATAAATAACTTAAGATTATGCTGAAAATGTAAGTTTCCTTGAATCAGTAATCTTTCCTTTACTACTGTTCACATAATAAATTTGTTGTTGAATTGCTGTTTAATGCTTACAGTTTGTCATTTGCAGGACAGAGGAGATTCATATGTTTTGTATAAATGATCCACCTGCCAGGAGATAGCTAAAATAGGTTAATACAAGCAAGATGTGCAACCAATGAATCTGGCATCTGCACTTACTTTGGCACTTTTAAATATGTGTACAGCTCATTAAGTTAGATTGTCTGCTGTAGAAAGCACCCGTGGAAAATAAAGTGCAAATTAACCTAGATTATATGGGCTCAAATGCTATGCTAGCTTGTGTCCGAATGACAGTGACCATTACAGGGCAGATAAGCTAAACACAATTCCATTGTGCATTAAGTCAACATTTCTCCTAGATGTCCAGGCCAAAGCTAATTGTTATTAGCTGGCTATAAGATAACAATGAAGAGTTAAAAGAAGAAGCATCTCTCAAACAAAGGAAAAAAGAAAGGTGACTATGGGTGGGTATAGTAAACTTATTCTAGATTAATCTGAAGAAGAATCAGTATTCTCCTGTAATCAGCATTCCTCTTGAGAAAAGTGAAGTTCCTATCTTTTTACCTTCCTCACCCCCTCCACAATCATTGCTGACAAGGACAAACATGAACACCCAGGAATCCCATGTGATAGAAGATTCTATTTTGAGAGGACACAGATATATGATCCTGAGAAGTAATAGGACAGGTTATCAGCTGCCTGTCTCAATGACCATAAAAAAGTTGACAAGGATGCTATATTCAGACTAATGTCTAACCCTCTTAGTTACAGAAATTATTATTGTAGGAGGAATAAATGAGTTGTGGGAAAATTAATGCTATCCATTTGGAGTTGTCAAGTGCATTATGGAGCTAGCTATGGAAAAACAAAGATATACTTTGACCTTTGTGATGCCCCAACACTGGCCACTGGCAACAGTGGGGGTGTACATACTGAGAGGATGGCAAGTACACATGCAGCAAAGTGCAATTTCCATTGAGAGTACACAGAGATCACAGTCAGTCTGGGGCTGTTTTTTGCCTCTTTCTCCAGATCCACAATAAGACTCCCCACTGGCACAGCTATAGGCTGAGATCCTATCTATATCTAAAAGAGATACTATACCCTAAATCTTACTTACAGCAAGGCAAGTGTAGATGGTGATGATGGGTGTATGTTCTTGTTAGGTCCAAGACAAAATACAAAATGCACAGTCTCTCTCTGAGAGAGTTCTTAAATTAATATCACATTTTACTGCTGAGTTAGCTTGGATGACATCACCTTTTGTCACCTGACTTCAGTTCCCAGGCTAAAACAGAAACTAACAGAATTTAACATCTTTGTGTTAAAAATACATATCTCACAGATGTTTGCAGATCTTGGAAGTTGAAAAACAATAAAACGCTTTTACATTTGAAACCTAGTAATTATTTCTCTTTCAAGGCAATACAAAAACTTCTAGCTCTAGACAGTGTGCCTGCTACTGAACTGAAACTGAAATATAAAATCTTTTTTTATGGCTATAAAGTAACTTAACCTGAACTATTCTTAAGTTTTGCAGTTTAATATTTTATGTTTCAGCAGAGTACACTGAGGATACATCTTATCTCAGTACATAACTTACAGTTCTGTATAAATTATGTGAATATTCACAAATGACATGGAATTATTTACAAACGTCCAGATAGCTGGTCTGGCAATATTTCCCTATATCACATTTCTCCCTCCGCCCATGAAAACGCAAGCTAGTATTTCAAGTGACCCCTGAGAAACATTTGATAGGGTTGAGCCTATCTGGGAGTACCTTACTCCATTTTCTGCCTTGAGATCCCATCTGCATTGGCATTGCAAACACCACTGTGATGCTGCACCATCATAGTATACGTTTGGTACCCTAGGCTCCAACTTAGTAACTTGAAAACAAAAATAGAAGTCACAAATGGCAGAAAAGATGTTATAAATCCACAAAAATTCAATTTATTAGTCCACAAGTATTTTTTTTTTAATAAATACACACAATTTTGATTTATTAGTCCACAGGTATAAACACTTTCATCCCAATCAAATCAAGTAAGGAACTTCGTCAGATACAAGGTTTTAAAATTTAAAAATCAAATAAATAGACTTGAATAGGTGACATCACTTCCTATGCCATATTTAAAGGGAAACTTACAAGCAAAATATTTCATTACAGTTTAAATGCAGCCGTAAGACATAAGACACTTAAAATGCAACAATAAACACAGAAGTAAAATGCACAAGATGCATAGAGATATAGACTCATAGAGATATAAGAATTTCTCAAAATAGTATAAAAATATATATATATAAATAAGTAAATAAATGTATAAAAAGCAGTTGTTATAGTGTTGTATTCTATCCACACCCACCCTCAATTAATATGCTTTGAGCCTGATAAATAGGACAGCAAGTACATAACATGTTTAATTTTTTTAATTTAAATTAATATCCTTAGAATGCATAGAATGTATCAAATCAGTAGTGGAAACAGTGCTAGTGAATGTAAAAATTAATGCATATAATTTAAAAAAAAATGTATCATAATGTTGATATTAATTCATAAATCTAATTGTGTTTATTCATATAGTTCATCTTTTGAGGACTTTCAGTTTTAATAAACTACTAATGGACAAACTGTCATTAAGGCCAGGCCAATGTACAGCATCCAGTCTAAGTTGTCAAATCAACTCAGCCCTTTCAAGAAGGTATGGCCAAGCTTCCCCCCTCTCTATATGTTTTTGAACTTCTAAAATAATAAATTTGAACTGATGCCCCTTGTTAACCTTCACATGATTTGCCAGTGGATTATAGTCATATTCATCTGTAATGTTCCTAACATGCTCACTAATCTTGTTTTCGAGTTTACATTCAGTTTTACCGACATAAAAACAAGGACAGTTGAAGCAAATTGCACAGTAAACAACTCTTTCCATAACACGCAAAACTTTCCCTTGTATTTTGACTCTAATGTTGTTAACAGTGGTCTCACCAACTTCAAGAATGTATGAACAGAATTTGCATGTTCCACATTTTGACATGTGCCCATTAGCTTGTGGAAAATACAAATGTTCAAATAGATATTTCAGGTTAGCCCCCTTCCTAAAAAGGCAAGCAGGTCTCTCACTTATAACATCCACAAAATCTTTTTCACCCACTAGTAGGTTCCAGTTTTTCATTAATATTTCATTAATAATAGGGGCTTCACATGAAAAGGTGGTGGAAAAGCTAGATTTATAGTTAATGGTGTAACTTGTCATGTGTAAACCTGGGGAATTGAAATTCCCCGTATGCTCTACTTTTGAAGAATTAAGTAGAGATCTGGTTTGTTCAGCATTATCCAAATCATGGGAAACCTCTTCGCTAGTCTGACTGAATAAGTGTATTCCTAGAATGCATCTATACTGTTACAAGCTGAACATTTACCACAGCGAAAAGTTTCCTTCTTCTTTCTGACAGAAATATTCTTCATGCCATCTTTCAAACACAACAACCATTTCAGATTATTCTTGTTCTTAAAGGTAAATCTGGGAGTCTCACCTACAATCTCTCGAATTTTAGTATCTTGAATCAAGACAGGCCAGAATAGTATAGATAATAGCAATACATTTACCCATCCCATCAGCAAAATTTGCTATAGATTCTCATGTCAAGCAGATTGCATTAACCCCCACATAGTCTGTCTTGCCACGTGTTCGGCTTGTTCTGCCTGTTATGTAGGCAAAACTGACCAGTGCTTTAAAAACAGAGTTTTGAGACATTTACATGATATATGGAATCAAGACTCTAAGAACTATCTTGCTAACCATGTCATGCAGTCCCCTTCCCACCAGTTTCTCTTTAAAGTCTTGGAGACTACTTATATTGGAATGAGGCAGGGTGAAGTTAAAAATGACACAGAGAGGAATGAAATTAAATGGATCATTAACCTGAGGGCGGACAAGCCTCCAGGTTTAAATGCAGTTGTTCCCTTGCGACCCATATTGAAGAATAGAAGACCTACTATTGGTTAGAAAAGACTGTGTGCGATCTGTATGCCTGGATTGGCTTAAAGATTGATTCGTCCTCTAAGAGGGTGTTGGCCCATTTTCATTACTTTGATTGGTCAATATTGATTTTATTAACAATGTCCCCAGTTCTACCCATTACGATCTGATAAAGAAGAATTCTGAAAGCGCTTATCTTGGTAAAGTACAAGGAGATTTTATCTTGTTTTATCGTTTGTCTACATTCTCAATATTTTCTACGTGTGTTGTGTAATTAAAGAATGTCGCAGATCATGGTGGTGTCTTTGGCTATTTTACATTATCTGGAAAGTTGCTGGGACATTTTTCATCCCAAAGGGTATCTTCGTGAACTCATACAAGCTAAAAGGAGTCACAAAGGCTGACCTCTCTCTACCACTGAGAGTCAAGGGCACCTGCCAGTAACCCTTGGTAAGATCAATAGTGGTAAGATACTTAGCCCCACTCAGCTGGTCTAGGGCTTCATCTGTCCTAGCCATGGGGTAAGCATCTGACTCTGTGTGACTATTTAATTTCCTGTAGTCAACACAGAACCTGGTGGTTCTATCTTTCTTTAGTACCAGCAACACTGGGTAGGCCTAGGACTACTCAACTCCTAAATTACCCCTAGTTCCAACATTTCCTGTATCTCCTCCCTCAGACTCTGTTTGACTCTCTCAGACACCCTATAAGGGGGCTGATTAAAAAGGCCTTTGGGGTCCTGTACCCACTTGGAACTGCACCAGGTGGGTGCACCCTGATTTCCCAGTGAACATGTCCCAAACTCCTGTAGCACTGCTCAGATTTCTTGAACTTGGGTAAGGAATAACTGCTGGGACATTGCTATTCCTTCCACTGAGGTGTCAGTTTGAGTCTCACTCAGGAGATCAGTCACCAGAGCCCCCCTCAGACTCCTCTTGCTATCCACTGCAAATACTCAGCATAAGTGCAACTCTATCATGGTAAGGTTTCATCATGTTAACATGGTACAATTTGTGACCCTGCCTCCTGCCTAGCAGTTCTACCATTAACATTACTCACCTTCCTTAGTACCGTGTAGGATCCCTCTCAGGCTGCTTGCAGCTTGTTGTGTCTGACAGGGATGAGAATCATTACCTGTTGCCCTACATCATGCTCTCTAGCTCAAGAATTCCTGTCATACCAGACCTTTTTCTGCTGTTTGACGTCTGACATGTTTTCCTGGGCCAAGCCCATCAGTTCCTTGAGCCTTGTCTTGAGGTTTAGGAAATATGCCACTACAGACTCCTTGTGAGATTCACACTCCCAGTTATCTCAAATCAAATCTAGAGGTCCCCTCACCCTATGCCCATACAGCAACTCAAAGGGTGAAAAACCTGTTTATTCCTGGGGAACCTCTCCATAAGCAAACAACAGATGGGGAAAATATTTGTCCCACTCCCTCTTGAACTGGTTTACAAATGCCCGTAGCATCATCTTGAGTGTAGAGTTGAACCTCTCAACAAGGCCATTAGTCTGGGGATGGTAGGAGGTGGACTTTAGGTGCTTTACCCCACATTGCCTCCACAGACAAGCCAGCAGGTCTGACATGAAATTAGCACCTCTGTCAGTTAGTATCTATTTTGGAAAGCCTACCCTGCTGAAAATTTCTAACAACGCATCTGCCACCTTTTCTGCTTCAATGGAGGACAGAGCCATCGCCTGAGGGTATCTGGTAGCATAATATACTACCACTAGGATATACTTTTTCCCTGTGGAATTTGGGGTTCTCAGAGGCCCCACAATATCCATAGCTACCCTCTAAAATGGCTCCTCAATCACAAGCAAAGTCATCAAAGGAGGTTTCACCTTATCTCCTGCCTTGCCTACCTTTTGGCACTGCTCACATGTCCTGCAGTACCCTGTTACATCTCTGGAAATCCCAAGCCAATACAAGTTCTGCATAATACATCTCTTTGTACATTTTATGCCCATATAAACTGCAAAGGGAATATCATGGGTTATGGATAGAAGTGCCATGTATTTTCTCAACCTCTAGCCCTCCCTCAGGTGTCCACTCTCTATACAGTAACCCTTTGTCCCAGTATACAGATCCCCCTTCCCTTGAGAATTAGGTGCCTGACTAGCTACCTGCCTCAGGCCTTGTAATGTAGGGTCTGAGAGCTGTGCCTGTCTCAACTGTCTGTTTGTAACACTTCCCAGCTCCCCTTCCACAGGAAATCTGGTATCCTCTGACAACGGTGCCTTACTGTCAGCCTGTGTACTACTACTCACCTCTGTCCTTGCAGTTACTCAGTCCTAGGGAACATCAGTACCCACAAGCAGCTGTGGCTCACCTTCAGTCTCACTGCTACAGGGTAGCTCCCTCTCTGAATTAACCACCTCACCAGTCCTGTCTGCAAGTGTGAAGTCTGTCTGGGTCTCCCCCAGGCTACCAAACCCACATGCTTGTCTCCAAGCCTAACTGCATGTAACTGCATGCACACACGGTACTGCATTATCAGAATCATTCCCTATCTGGACATCTGCAGGGATATCCTCAAACACACCTCCTTGCTGGCTTCCTTTTCCATCCTCCCAGTGAATGTGAACCCTAGCCAAAGGTATCTGGAATGGGGTCCCTTCTAAAGTTCTCACTGGAGTAGACTGTCCAAGCAAGTAGTGCTCCTCTTTAACCATTGCAGGCTTCACAGTGGTTAGGTCAGAGGCTGTGAGTCTCTTAGCAGTGGCCTCTTACTCATCCACAATGATAGGATATAACCTCTTGTGGCAGTTTGGTACCCACGTTGCCTCGAGGAAAACCTACTGTTGGAATTCTGTCATTCCCACTTACTG
Source organism: Protopterus annectens (assembly GCF_019279795.1). Taxonomy (NCBI): domain Eukaryota; kingdom Metazoa; phylum Chordata; order Ceratodontiformes; family Protopteridae; genus Protopterus; species Protopterus annectens. The sequence goes on along the minus strand of NC_056735.1, from coordinate 1,591,910,070 downwards.
GTTTTCCCATCTTTTTTTCCCCACCTTGCCTGCATGGACATCAGTATACTACATGGCCCCATTGGTTACATTTAAAATGTGTAACCCTTGGTCCTGGACATGTACCTGGACCAGTGGCTTCCCCTGCTACTGGCAGACTCTGTTGAGGTGGTTCCCTTAGACCCATGAGTAGCACTGGGTGTCCCATTCCTGTGCAGCAATGCCCTGCTTCCTAGGTATAGATCTCCCTTCTTCCCCAACGTATTTGCTGTATTTCATTGTCTATCAGCTAACCAGATCTGCATGTCCTCAGGCAAAGTGCTAAGGGCTTGTTCCCTCACCAAAAGGTCTGCCAGCCCTTCATAAGTGGTGATCTGACATCCATTCACCCCCCATGAAAATATGTCCTTAGTTCAGCAATATATTCCCACAATTTTATCTGCCCTGCGTCTATGCTCACAAAACGTTTTCCTGTAAGCTTCAGGTTTTAAAGCATTCTAAAAGACAGTTTTTTTACAATATTATAATTTAAGCAATCAGTATTAGACAATTTAGAAACAGCAGTTACAGCTTTACCATGGAGTAAGGGGGTCATTAACTGTACCCAAAGCCCTTGGTCAACATTATACTGTTTACATACCCTTTCAAACATATGAATGAAATTATCAAAATAACCCCCCTCTATAAATTGTGGAAGACATTCACTGACCTTTGTTTTTTCTGGGGTTTGGTTACTCCCTTCTCCATTACCTCCATGACTATGGCAAAGAGTCAGAATCTCCTTTTCATATTGCTTCTGCCTCTCCTTCTCCTCAGCCTCTAAATGTCACAGTTTCTCATTTTCCTCAGCCTCAAGATGTCTCAGTTTCTCATTTTCTTCAGCCTCTAGACATCTCAGTCTCTCTGCTGCTTCTATTTCCAAATGCTTGGCCTCCAGCTCAAGTCTGTTTAACTCCAGATAGATTTTTAAGTCCTTTGTGGAAAAGTTGAGCTGTCCATTTTCTGCAAGTTGTACATCTCCAAGGCCAGCCTGGTTGTCCTCCTGATCACTGGTCAGTGATGCAGCTGTGCCCAAAGCTACAATCATTTCTGCATTAGTCAGGTTGGCATGCACCAGTCTTTTAACCTGGCACATCTCAGCCAACTGGCTCTTTGTCAGCTTGCCATACTCCTCTGCTGACATGCTTGCCTGCTCTCCCTGACTAACTAAGCTAAGAAAAAAATAAATAAATAAAACAATTATGATATGAAGCTCTGAATGTTCATTGCATGGCTGATTGAGAATACAAACACTTTCAGTGACCACTGTATACAGATTACAGGAATTCAATATCCACACCACTACAAGCCAATTAATATGTGTTGTGAATATCCCACCACTGCCAATGAATTAATATGTGATGCCCCAGCACTGGCCAAGTAATCAAAGAGTCTCAATCCTCACCACTGGCAACAGTGGGGGACATACACACTGGGAGGATGACAAGTACACACACATTCTATTTCCCTTAAGAACACACAAAGATCACAGTCAGTCTGGGGCTGGTGTTTCCCTCTTTCTCCAGAACCCCAATACGACACCCACTAACATAGCTTTAAGACTGAGATCTCAGCTAAATGGCCAAGCTAAGATCTCCAGCACTCTCTCTGCCAAACCAGTGCTTCATGTCCCTGCCCAAGTAGCTGACTCACACACACTTTGAGATTTGATTTATATAAAAGCACACTCACACACACACATACACACACACACACACACACACACACACACACACACACACACACACACACACACACACACACACACACACACACACACACACACACACACACACACACACACACACCTGGGGAAGGCACAGGCTTACTTGCTATGCCCTCTTTTGCCCAGAATATAAGGTAGTTCCAGCTGCCACCAACCAACTCTTTATAAGCTACTTAAGGCCCTTAGCAAAGGGTGTCCAATCTTACTGTGTAATGTTACTAATAATCCAAATGGTAGTCTGACCAAGCAAGGCTATTGGAGTAGACTGTACAGTGTCACCAAATATATATGCAATTACTCTAAGATCTTAAATATGTCTCATAGATATCAGCCACAAAGATAGGTTTAAATATATTTAATAATAAATAATAAAAGAACAAGACAATATTCAGTACCCAAACACATTTACTTCAGAGTTCAAAATCACAGGAAATATTTTAAAACAACATTGCAAGACAGTCTCAAATAAATGCAGAAAACATCTAAATGAACCCTTACTATATTCATATCTATATCTAAAAGAGATACTATGCCCTAAATTTTACTTGCAGTGAGGCAAATGCAGTTGGTGATGATGAGTGTATGTTCTTGCTATGACCAAGACAAAATACAAAATGCACAGTGTCTCTCTGAGAGAGTTGTTAAATTAATATCACATTTTACTGCTGGGTTCGTTTAGAAGACATCATTTTTGGTCACCTGACTTCAGTTCCCAGGCTAAAACAGAAACTAACAGAATTTAACATCTCTGTGTTAAAAATACACATCTCTCAGATGTTTGCAGATCTTGGAAGTCATAAAACAATAAAACAATTTCACATTTGAAACCTAGTAATTATACCTCTTTCAAGACAATCAACAGATTTCTAGCTCTAGACACATTATGCCTGTCACTGAATTGAAACTGAGAGATAACATATTTTGTTTGTGGCCCAGCTAAAAAGAAACTTAATCTCAACTATTCTTAAGTTTTGCAGCTTAATCTTAGCTCAGTACATAACATACAGTTCTGTATAAATCATATCAATATTTAGAAATGACAGAATTATTTACAAAATTCTATTCCCTGTATCACAAACTTTACAAATAGTAATCCTTCGGTCTTGCATAATCCAGGACAACCCAGGTAATGCACCAAACAGTCTGGTTAGTGGACATAGTATCCTATATTTATGAAAACAACAAATCCTGCCTTTGGAAAGTTCAATTCATGTGTGTACAGCCAGGGAAACAAAATACTGGCACAGCATATAATAATAAAATTTGTTCACTACTGTGACGAATATGGAGAGTTAAACTTTTCTACAGATATTTGAAAATGTTCACATATAATGTAAACTCCAAGAATAATAAACATTTGTACTGAAGGTTGGCCCTTGACAATTTCAGTCTGGCTATTATTACTTAGACTTGATATATCCCAGATAATACCTGATTTCTAGCCAGGGTTTTAAAGGATATCTTAATTTTTAACAGAATATCATTGCTGGTGGGAGTTAGTTCATTAAATGTAAAGATATATTTTTCTCTGACAATGATGCCTGAATGCAACGTTTCCTTTTCCAAGAATGTATTTCTTCCCTAGAGTATGATCATATACTTTCACATATTTATAAAGTGTGGATGAGGAGATGTCCACCCTTCATTTAGCCTGGTGATAGTACCAATGACCACAAGTATTTTCTTCTGGGACTCAAACAGTTTGAATGTATCCACATGATCTATTTGTTGATACCATTTAAACTTGTGCATACTTGTGTATACATTCTTGTGCAGGGAGTAATCTGTATAGCTGCCTTCATCATGTCTGTTGCTTGAAGAAAATATACTGTCAGCCCAGTTCATACCAACTGCAGCACAGAATGAATGATAAAACCCATTATTCTCTTCATGGTTAACAGCGCAGACAGCTTACAAGTGCATTGGTCTGCCTATGAATACCAGCAGCTGCAGTGGTTATAGTTCTATTCTGAAATAGATGATGGCCATACTTTGAGACAAGAAGACTCTTATTACACTATACTCAGAATTTGCTACCTGCTGTCCACTGAGTTAGTTATACAGGTAGTAAAAGATGTTCATGCGTTTAACCTACAATACATCTGATTAAGTGGTTATATACTTGGTGAGCACCTTTGATTTAAAGTGAAATGCAAAGACAGGGATGTCAACCATAATGACTGGCTCCTACCTGGAAGCACAGATCCTTCCTTAATTCCTTTAGATCTTGACATAAATTCATGCACCTTAATGACCTGAATAGCAAATCTAGTCTTCCCTGAACAAAAATAGGAAAGCTGTGCAATGACTGAGCAAAAGCTGTCCTTGACTATGTAGAAATTTAAGCCACTCATATTTAGAGTGGGCCTGATAGCCAATGTTTTTTGGCAGTAAAAAAAGGAAAAGTAAATGTCCAAGTTTCAGTTGTCTATGGAAATGCGATAAATGATTTCTTCAGGAGATTGTACACATCCATGCTTCCCTTTGGGCATGAGGTTGTCTGGAATGAATTAATAAATGTACTATTTAGGATGACACGAACAGAAATTACATTTATAACAGATAGCAACCAGTTCCTCAGCCAGTGAGTATGTATTGTGTTGTTCCACATAGCTAATCAAAGCATAAGAAATGAACCACAGAAACGTACTAAACTTTAATTAAAAATTCACAATAAAATTAACATCAGCAAAGCTTTCAGGTTTCCTCTTCCTCACTGCTCATATAAATCAATTAAAAGCTCTTCATTTAAATAAGTAAAAAATGGAACACGTGACACAGCCAACCAATAGAAATATATATATATATATATATATATATATATATATATATATATATATATATATATTTACATACATAGAAAAATATTACATAAAAACACCATTAAAGTATTTAATGCAACATTTGTTATTTTTTACGCAAGACTGGTTTTAAACTCACTGTATTATTTATGCCAGGATAGGCATCTGCTTGTAGCCTTATAATCCAAGAATATTCAACATTTTCAAGTATATTATTCATATCAGCCCACCCTGCAGCTCTTACCAGCTACCCTAATTACTCTAACTTAAAAATGTGTTCACTACCCTTCTCAGCTATATGTTTATCTAGTGCATTAGTCTGAATACCTCTTTTAATCTCTGATTTATGTTCAATTATAGATCTTTTAATTTTCTACTACTTTTTCGAACGTAGAAGGAGGGACATTTTATGCATGTAGCTAAATATACTATTTGTGCTGTAATACAATTAGCATAGCATTCAAATATGTACGTTTTGATAGAGTATGGATAAAATAAATAGGGCCACACAGCAGCTACAGTTTAAACAGGGGTGTGTTCCTTGCTTACCAGTAAAAGTATTTTTATTCTTAATATTATTTAAATCCTTAAAACACAGTCTTCGTCTAAGATTTTTTTCATTTCTATAAGTTAAATGTGGTTTCTCTGTAATAATTTGCTTCAGTTCTGGCATAGATAATAAAATATTCCAGTTCTTTTGTATAACATTTTCTACCACTTTTATCCTAATATTATAAGTTGTTATGTATCTTACCTTATCAGTACCCCTCCTATCCACATTTTGTGTGTCTGATGTGTTACTATAATAGGGTGCCATATTATCCAACCGTTGTTTCATGACTTCATTTGCAATTTTATTAATACTTTCCATGTTATATCCCCTATCAATAAACTCTTATCATCATGTCCTTTGTTTGATCAACATATGTTTGTTCATCAGTATTTAGCCTACTCAGCCTGCTAAATTGGCTTTTAACAATACCCCTAAAGATGAGAGGGGCATGCATACTATGTCTGTGTGTATATATATTCGCATGCACAGATTTTATATGTACTCATTTATTTTTAAGTCAACATCCAAATAGGTAATATTTGTACTAGAATGACATGATTTAAATCATAGAAAGCTAGTGATACCCTCCAAAAAAACAATAAAGCTTTGCAATTCTTCATTACCTTTCCATAAAACGAAACAGTCATCTACAAACCTTTTATAAAAAAACAGGTTTGAATTAAGAAACCCTTCTTCATTGTATATGAACTTATTTTCCCATTGATTTAGAACAAGATTTGCATAGGTTTTGGCCATGAGAGTCCCCTTTGCCACCCCTGAGGTTTTCAGATAAGGATTGCCATTAAATAAGACTTCATGGGAGCAATCTGAGTTAGGAAAATTTAGAAGTAGCAATAAATAGTTATTGTGATAATGACAGGATTGGACTGTGTAGAGCATCCTGAAAAGTTAACATATATATTTATATACATAGATATAGCTATAGATATAGATACAGAGACATACATACATACATATCTCTCTTCCTCAATCTCTCTCTCTCTTTATATATATATGGACAGAGGTGTGTGCATATGACTGTGTTGTGGAAGAACAACTTTAACAGGACTAGCCACCTGGCAGTGTGAACCTTGGATGCAGATGTTATCACCGTTGAAGTGGCACCCCAACTCCATATGCAAAAATGTCAAAGGTGGCTGTGAACGCATGGATTAAATACTACAGTGATTAGAAGTATTGCATATCAGTTAGAGTGGTTTCAGTGACTTTTAATTAAGGGTTAGAGATTGACAATAAGGCAAATATGATAGACAATGAGTTAATCAAGTAAAATGAAGACTGCATCTATATACTGGGCATATGTAGTCCCACATATGCCCATATATGCAGCTGCATACTGGGCATATGTAGTCACGTGTATGCCCACGTATGCCGCTGTATATTGGGCATACATGACTGTATATTTTGGATAAGAAACAGCCAAATCACTTCTTATGAGCAGTATTCTGCTACCAAAACATATAATAAAGTAGATTTAACTGCACACACAGAACTGAGTTATTAAGCATCACATGGCTATCACTTATTCTATAATAAATTACAAGATAGTCTAAGAATAAAATAGGCACATAACTTAGATATCTTGAGAGAGACCCACCAGTGTTATGTTCAGGGTAATGTTGGCTAAATTATGGAAATATGAATGAGTTAGAGTGAGTCAGAAGTGATCCAGCATTACTTATGCAACTAGAAATTAGAAATGATCTTTGATGAAATATGGTTTCACTGAATTTTAACAAGGAGACTGTTGTCCTATTCTAATTTTGTGATCAAAACATATAGCATTAACATTAGAGATATATTGTTTTGCCTGCTCTACTTCAAAATGAAATAACATCCACATACAAAGAAATGTTTCATCTCTAAATTTAGATTATTGAATACATTCTGCCCATAACAATTATGGTTCTTTTAACTATGTATCACATTTATATGTGTTTGAAAACAATAATATATTTCATCTAAGTAACATATCATTAAGCACTTTTTAAAATGACAATGAATTACAATCCCCTAGATTCTCAAAAGCCTGCACGGAGTGCAAGAGGAATGCAGTAGCTCACGCAGGCAATATGTCTGCTGTGCGATCCAGGAACAGCCGGCAGGGACGTGCATGAGAGCTCCAGCACTAATCTTGCACGGACTAAGCTCTGGTATGCAAATAACCTAATTTGCTGGAGAAATCCATGCAAATGAGGTGATATTGCAATCCAGGAAGCTTGCAATAGTCCATGCAAGACAAGTGCAATCTGCAGAAATGTACTCGGTTAGTAACTGAGTACATTTCTGCAAATTCCAAAATGGAGCTATGACAGCTCCAAATAAAGGCTGCATATTATTGAGGATGCATGCCAGTGGCCAAGTAGAAAGCCATTGGCATTGCAAACTGTTTAAAAAATAAATAAAACAACTTTTTTTTTCGCCGATCTTGGCTGTTTAAGCATAGGGCAGTGGCGCACAAAAGGGATCGGGGAAAATAAGAAAATAAACTGAAAATGAGCATTGTAACAAAAATCAGTATTCTGCCATGCAAGTCAATGGCAAGCAAAAGACAACTTTTGGCCAGTGAGTAGTGGTTGTTAAGGGGAGAGGCTCAGTGTGGGGCATGTAACTATGCATTAGCAGGCAATCCTATGCAAATGAGGGAAAGGTTAGTGAATCCCAGATTTTCCCAGGGTGTGAGGCAGGTCCCAAGAGTGTAAGAGTATAAATAGCTGGGTGCAAGACTAGGATATAGGTGACATCATGGGGATGTGTGTCAGGCATACTGTAAGCGGATTGCAGACCTGTGGCTTGGGATTGCTCCTAGCTTAGCACAGCTAAGCTAGAGGTGTCCAAACCAAATAAGAGGTAGATACACCACGACAATCAAAGCAAACCAGGTGAAAAGCAGTAATAAAATAGCAATGTGTTTTAATACATATGTATATTTTTCATTATATTTTATATAATTGCAGTATTTTGCTTCTATTTTACACCAATAGCTTTGTTTCTTATTGTTATGTATCTTGCAATTCTATTCTTATAGGTGCATTACATTTATATAATCACTTTTGAAAGTATATGCTGATATTAAGTCTGATGAAGCGTCCTGAGAGATGTGAAAGCGCTCACTACTTCTAATAAAAGAATAATTTTATAGTATTTTACTTGGGATTTATTACTGCTTTTCACCTAGTTTGCTTTGATTGTCGTGGTGTATCTACCTCTTATTTAGTTTGGATTTCTCTCTTTGTGAGGTGATACTTTACCCTGGGATGGTGTTTTTGTTTTTTTTTTGCTAAGCTAGAGGTGTGTCCAAACCTGCCTAGCACTCTTTACAAAGTGTAAGCTGGTGTGCATGCCACGGACTGGGTTTTACAGGAAGAAAAAGTAAGTTAAACCAGGAAATAGCAACTCTGTGCACATTTGAGCCCTCCGTTTGCACGGCGTGCACACGGGCTTAAACAGGGAGGCAATGGGAAGAGAAAACAGCAGTAGGATGGTAATCAAGGAGAACTAGCTTAGCTGACAGGTGAAATGTATTAGAATCAGCCAATTACACAGGCAACAGACCAGACCAGCACACCACTATAAACTATGCAAACACCTTTCCCCCTTGTTTTTTCCAAAAACTCTGCACCACTGGTGTATACAGACAGGGAAATGAAAACAAGAGAAAAAAATGTTAGGGGCTGCTTTTGCTATCATAAACCAGCATGTGCAAGAGGCTGAGAGTGGTGAGGATATGAATGCTGCTGAGCAACCCGCAGTGAGGAGACGGAGAAGAGTGTACAGACCCAGGGTAACCTACCAAGGGCTACATGAACTGGAGATAGTGGAGCACTATAGGGAGGACAAGGACCTCCTACAGCAAATTGAGAAGCTGTGCAAGCCATGCCTGATACACAGAACTAACAGAGGAGAACCCATCCCAGTGGATACCAAGGAATGTGTAGGCCTAAGAATACTAGCTACAGGTACCTTCCAAAGACCAACTGGGGATATGATGTGGATTTCACAGGCATCAGCACCCAGGGTACTCCACCAGTTCCTAGATGCCATGTCAGCACATGTATGTGAGCACATATATTTCCCCATCATCCATGAGGCGTTGGCCAGCAATATGCATCTCTTCCACCAAATAGCAGAATACCCTGACATAGTGGGTGCAATAGACTGCATGCACATATGCATTAAAGCACCACCAGGTGAGCGGGGTAGCATCTACATCAACTGCAAGGGCTTCCCCTCCATCAACTGCCAGGTCATGTGCGACGCCCAGGGCATAATAATGAATGTGTTTGATGGCTGCCCTGGAAGCTACCACGATTCCCACATCTGGCATCTGATGCAGCTGTACCAGACATTTGCAATTGGGGATATCCCACATGGTCACCTAGTGGAGGATGCTGGATATGCACTGGAGCCATGGCTGATGACACCATCAGAAATGCACACACACCCAAACAAACCAAGAACTCCATAATGACGCACACGCACAAACATGAATCATAATAGAGCATGTGTTTGGGATGCTCAAGTCACAGTTCTGGTGCCTGGACACATCTAGTGGAGCCTTACAATACTCACCAACTACATGTACTCAAATTGTCCTTGTATGTGCCATGCTGCACAATATGATCCTGTGAAAACAGCTGCAGCAGGAACAGCATGGGGCAGGGCCACACAGCCCCCTACCAGTGCCAAGGCCTGCACAGATGCAGAGTGACTCTGAGGAGGAAAAACCTGAGCCTGCCCCAGTAGGCAGAAGGAGGTGTGCCCAGTATGCCCTGGCCTTGGCAAAGAGGCAACGCATAGCACATGCACTGACACAGGAGGGACCCAGGGAATGACACCTCTCTCTGACTCGCACATACAGTAAAAGGGATGCCAAACATGACACTACCTGTGCTCAACCATGTATAGGGAGTGTACCATGTGCATCCAACATAGGCAGCCCTGCAGCACCACCCTCAGTACTGGGACACCCACACGGTAAGTGACTCACACATGCCAGTGGGGGGGGGTACAAACCCAACAACAGTCACAGCCAACAAGATAGGTGTAGACAAACACAAAGACATGCTGTACTATGGCCTCTGAATGAGCACCATGGGTAATCCCTACCCCAGGCCTACACAGACAGACTACAGCAGGCCAGCCAGCTGGATGTAAATTGTGAAGGCTAGGAAGTCAGAAACTAATATGTAGGTAGTGAAAGCTAAGATCTGTAGTATACTGTATGCCTCTAGCCAGCACGATAGGTAAGACTAGAGGCTAAAATAGTGTACCTGACATACCAGTACAATCCTAGCAAATGTGTAAAAGTGTAAAGTGTGCCCCACCATCCTATGTACACTTATAGTAACAGTCATGTGTGCCCCTCCACCCCTGTGTAGGAATGTCGAAACAGTCAGGTGCCCCCCTTCTGTATGCAGAAATGTAGCAACAGTCAATGCCAAATGACTGATGTATACCCTGCAGACACAGCATGCTACCTGTCGGTGTACAACACATAGGTCAGCACCGCAGTACAAACCACCTGGACTTGATCCACACATGCAATATAGATGGCCATACTGGGCATACTGACACACTTAGAGGAATGAAGGCAATGTCAGTCAACAGCATACTGAAAGCCCATACTGGGCATGCTCACACACAAACACAAAAAGGCCATGTCAACAAACAACAGTGGACCAGACATATCTGACAGTTGCAGTTCTCGGTGCAGACACATGTCAGTATGCACCACTCCTGCCTTGCACACACAGTGGATAGGAATACAGGCATATATGTAAGGACAACACACTATAATAAGCCAAAGGTAGATGGACATAGATGTGTTGAAGAGGGTGACCATGACAATGAGCCATCTGGGCCTGTCCCACCCAGCACACAGCTAAAGGACACTAAACACATGAGGTGCAGGTGTCACTCACTGCAGATACTAGCCACCAGTACCTGTCAGCATGACTGCATGTTGCACGCGCCAGCTGTGCAACATGACTGTACAAGGATGTTGTCACCTAGTAGCTGTATACACGTACCTGTGGCATATGACCCCATGTGTGCCCACATGCGGCATGTCAATGTCTACATGAATGAGTTACGGCCCATGCACACACCACCCTCCCCACAGCAGTATCATGACAAGCCTGCTGAGATAATCCAATGTGAAATACACTTTTGGGGGAGCTGTAGCTCAGTAATCCCAATGGCACGTCCCATAACTGTGTACTGCTGTACTGATAAACTAGTTAGGGAGTAGTCCTAACACTAGACTTGGCAACTGTGTGAGTGTGTGTTTGTGTGCGTGTCTCGGTCTCTGCCTGTGTAGAGCAAAATGCTTTCTTGGCTACTCACACTCGGTGCAGTTCATATACACAACATTGGCAAGGCTGCAGATGTCACGCACCTAGAAATACACCTCTGGGGGAAGCATAGCTCAGTAATCTCTGTAGCACATCCTGTAACTGCGTACTGCTGTAGTGTGATAAAGTAGTTAAGTAGGTGTTCTAACTTAACTGTGTGAATGTGTGTGTGTGTGTGTTGGACTGTGTAGAGAGCAATGCTTCTTAGGCCAGTCACGCTCCGTACAATACACATACTCGACTTTGGCAAGGCTGCTGATGTCACTCACCTAGAAATACACCTCTGGGGAAATCAAAGCCCAGTAATCTCCATAGTGTGTCAAATAACTGCGTACTGCTGTAGTGTGATAAAGTAGTGAGGTAGATGTTCTAACCACAGACCTGACAACTTTGTTGGTGTGTGAATCTGTGTGTGTGTGTGTGTGTGCGTGTGTGTGTGTGTGTGTGTGTGTGTGTGTGTGTGTGTGTGTGTGTGTGTGTGTGTGTGTGTGTGTGACTGAGTAGAAAGCAATGCTTTTTAGGCCAGTCACACTCCATACAATTCATATACTCAACTTTGGCAAGGCTGCTGATGTCACTCACCTGGAAATACAACTCTTGGAAAGTAGTGACCTATTAATCCGTGTAGTGCGTCCTGTAACTGTGTACTGCTTTAGTGTGATAAAGTAGTTAGGTAGGTGTTCTAACCCCAGACATGGCAACTATGTGTGTGTGAATCTTTGTGTCTCTGTCTGTGACTAAGTAAAGAACAATGCTTTTTAGGTTACTCACACTCCTTAGAATTCATATACTCAACTTTGGCAAGGCTGCCGATGCCACTCACCTAGAAATACACCTGTGGGAAAGTCATAGCCAGTAATCCCTATAGGGCATCCTGTAACTGCATACTGCTGTAGTACGATTTAGAACTGTGGTAGGGTTCCATTTCCACCCATGGATGTTTTATGTAGGTTGTAATGTCTGTGAATGGAGCAATGCATCATAGGCTACTCACTTCCAATACATTTGAAATGCCCTACTTTGCCAAGCCTGCTGATGTCATTCATTGTGAAGTACAACTTTGGAGAACAATTTCTTTAGTAATCCCTGTGGTGCATCCCATAACACCTCCATACTGTAGTGTAATATAGACCTTGGTCAGGAGTTTGATACCCACGCATGTCAGTTGCGGATGGTTTGTGTGTGTCTCATTGTTTATGTAGGAAGCAATGCATTTTGGGCTAGTCACTTGCGGTAGAGTTGAAATGCCCTACTTTGGTAATCCTGCTGATGTCATTCACTGTGAAATACATATTTGGGGAAATAATACTCCAGTAATGTCCATGGCATGTACTATAAATGCACAGTGCTGTAGTGTAATAAAGTAGTTAGGTAGGGGTTCTACTCCCAGACATGACAGGTGTGTGTGTGTTTGTAGCTTGTATCCTGTGTGCATCAACTGTGGAGGGGATTTTGCTAATTTATTTTATGGTGGCCCCTACTATATATCACAATGCCAACCATACAGGGATAACAGATGTAAATTAGCTGGGAGGCTGGGGTGCAAAGCCATACCCATACATGTGACATCAAGGCCAGACAATCCAAGTTAGCAACCCCACTATTACCCAGAGCACACACTCAACCAAAGTGTCATATGAACACACATGCCAAGGCAGCAGCCAATATATAGGTAGTACACTGCATATTGGCCACTGATAGTAGCTATGGAGTGATAGCAGTGGGCTACAGAGGGCATGTCACTCTGCCCATCTGTCCAATATACACATACATGCAGACAGTGCACCTCTATCATGTTCCCCAATGGACACCTGCACCACCTGTGGTGCCTTCACATGTGACTCCCAATGGACATAGCATGCCTTACAACATGTTCTGTATGGACAAATGACACTGACATCAGGGAATGCTGTTGGCATGCCATGAATGTATGTGAAGGGTACACCTGCTGCCCATTAACAGTTCTTGCCACAGGTGGGCAAGACTGGCACATCTGATGATGATCTGTGTTCACAACATGGGCCAGACACCCCAGGTACAGTTCCACATGTCATTGTACATGCATGTGGGAGGTGTGAACATCCCAGACACCATCCATGTCATGGACTAAGGAACAGATACATGGCATGTGGTGTACAGCATTGGCAACACACAAAAGTCACCCACGTGACTGGATGGGGGATGCAATACCCACCTGTGAGCAAATGCAGTAACTACAGGCCTGAGCCACAATGCAGACTATTGTCATGTGGCCTGATGCCAAGGTATACCCATCGCCTACCCTTGTAAAGCCTGCTGCATAGATAACCACCACACACCCATGTAGACATGCACCCATACATGTCAGAACTGGCACCCTATGTGTTCATGTGTGTGTGTGTTTTATGGTGCATATGTCCACATCCACACTCACTACAACCCCCAGGGCATACTGAAGCATGCTGTCTGATGTCTGACATCTCCTCCTACTCTTTGCCCATACGGCCTCTGTATGACCCTTGTGGTGCATGCGATACCTGCACATTGATGTGTTGTGGCAATCCCACTAGCGATGTGTTGCACTCCTGGCCCTGCCCAGTGTGTAAATTTGTGTGTGTCCTTGTGTGAGCATGCCTATGTTGATGCTGGCACCCATTCATGCAGACAGGCATGTGTACGACACCTACCTTATATCTACTGTATCCCTGTTGCAGATGTCATTCACCCTCACATATATGTTCTGAGTGCTCCACATCAGGTAACCCATGCGGTGCATCCAATAACTGCATCGAACTGTGATAGCAGTTTTACACTCCCACCCCTCCTGACTTGTATTTGCCTCTGTCTGCCTCCCCCGTCTCACTCTCTGGTGGATGTGGAGACCCATACCTGCCTTGCGTAGGCAGCAGCATGTGTATTTTATGTGATGCTCATGATCAGCTGATGGCCTCTGCACAAATTGCAGCCATCCCCTAGCTGACTGCATTTGGAACAGCTGTGGTAACAATCCCATAGCCAATTGCATGGAAACACATTCCAATACCTAGGAACATCATGGTGGTGTTGGGCCTTTTCAGTCACTGTGAGCAGGAACTAGATCTGTTGTTTGGCAAACAGCATCTCCGATGGATTGGGGATTTACCTCTAACAACATACACTGTGGAAAGAAGGCAACAAACAGTTGGGGGATGTGCCTGACCTGACTATAGACTGAAAGTGCTGCTATACTGCATTTGTAGTAATGTTGGTTTAACAGTGCTTGTCTGGATATGCCTGTTGTACATGTAGTAATACCTGCCATGTCAGTTCCATGTTTATGAGAAATCCCCATCTGCAGGGTCATCTGCAGATGGGCAGTGTTGTGCCTATGGTTTCATGTGTTAGCCACAGTGCATCTCACTGTGGAATGCAGACGGTAGTGTGAGGATTGCAGTCTGTAGATGGTGAAGGCCATGACAGTTACTGACTTCATATCCCTCATAGGACATATGTTGCAACAAATACAGTTTCAATTGAAAATATACAAGGTCATGACAGCAGCATGTCTATACTGGTCCTGTGTATGTGCTGTCAGCCACACCACTGTCAACGTTTGTACATATGGCATGCATGAAGTGGTGCATATGTGCTGTATGCCATAAATAGTGTCATCATATCTGATAACAAGCCAGTGATTTATCAGATTGCTACACATGTCATGTACAGTAGGGGTTATATTTCATGACATAAGCTGGACATTGTTTGGATGTTTGTACAGTACTGAGGTCTGTGTAGTGATGGTGAATGTTGGCAGTGTGTGTATTGTTAATATGTACTTTAGCCTGTGTACAGACTGTGGTAGATGCCATTGTCCCAGCTCCCTTTCTATCAGATGTTACATGCTGCCCCACCGTATGGTACAGTTTTGCCGTACATGTTTTTAGGGCCATACACACATATGTCCAATGCCACAGACAGCCATCAGACCAAACTGTGTAGCAGCCCATTATATGTAGGGACATTCTGTGAGTGGCACATATGAGGATAGTGTAGAACAGATAGTCAATATACTGTAATATTATGCTAGCCTACCATATGTGGCTGTGGCTGTGTTCACATTGGTTGTGGTTATGCACTGTCACACAGGTGCATCTTACCCTGTGCTATGACATGGCTGTTGAGCCTGCTATATATGCAGGTGCATGTGCATTCCCCCATACGAGATGTAGGCCAGTGTTGAGCCAGTCTGCCTGTAGCCTGCACAGTGCATTGTTACACGCCTAGCAGCTTAGTGTACTTAACCAGTGGGACGTCATGTGCAGATACTTGCCAGATGTACTTTTGCCGGGCCTTCCTTAAACGTCATGTATGTCAGACGGAGCAGTGGGAATCTGTACAGATGTATGTCAATATCTAGTGGGTAGTATGTGTCCGTGGCACCCCTCTACTAGCAATCATTATGTGCCAGGCCAGGCAGGAGTGTGTGAATCCAACACCTACTGTGCCAAATGTATACCCATCGTTATTTGTTATACCCATCTACATGGCTGTCTACATCCATATTGTCAGGCCTGCTACACATGTGGTGCACTAAGGGAATATGTGTATACCTCTGGACTGTACAGAATGTGTCCGAAGTTCCATATATAGTGGCCAATATCTCTGCTGTACTCCACAGGGGCATTACATGCTAGCAGTGGTACTTTACAATTATTTCCATAGGATGTCTGTCAGTAGCCAATGGCACACATGTTATAAGCAGATTTCAGCATCCACACACATCATGTCTGTGAAGATAACCCCAATGACAGTAGCAACAGTCTAGTAATATACCTGCTATACATACCTGACATCCCCTTGCACTACAACATTGGGACTGTAGGGGCTGGGGTACGGCTACACTCCATGTCCAGGACATATGGTGGAAATATATGTACATATACCTATCCAGATAGCCATATAGCCATATATATATATATATATATATATATATATATATATATATATATATAAAATGACACGTGTACTACATTGAATTACCACTGTCATGGCAACCACTTACTATAAATCCCTACAGCATGTGGCCGTGGTCCCTTCGCATTTTCTGTGTGATGGACATCCGTCCTGTGTGTGGGCATCAGTCATACAGGCAGCAGATAGCAATACCTCTTAAAGTAGAACATGCACACTCAGAGTGGACACATATTTTTAGGAGGTTCTGGAACTACAGACAGACTGTGGGTAGAGTTGTGTATTGCTTTGCACAGTAAGGTTGTTACAGGGTGTGTGTGTGTGTGTGTGTGTGTGTGTGTGTGTGTGTGTGTGTGTGTGTGTGTGTGTGTGTGTGTGTGTGTGTGTGTACATGCTAGTGTACCTTGGAATGCAGTCTGTCAGCAGAGCTCACTACTGTGGGCCTAACCTCTTGCTGGGCAGAAGTATAAAACAAAAATACACAGAGCCAGCATACAGTGTCCAAAATAGAATTGTAATGAATGTTAAATCATTACAAAAGAAAAAACAAACCGGTTTTGGCAGGAAACCACAGCCTTCATCAGTGTTGGTTACATACATAGTGGTGAACAAAGGTATATATACACACACATATAAATTCATTAATGATTAATTAGATTCAATCAAAGGTTTTCATTGAGACCAGGTGGGAATAATCCCCCTAGTTTGATTATCCACTTTTTTTCTTTAGTATTAAGAATGGAGTGTAATCCAGTTTTGTTGTGCTTACTGCCAACTATTTTATCAATAATGATGAAAGTACATTTAGCAGAAGCATGTTCTAAGTGGTGTTTGTACAAGGCATTGTTTTGCCTTTTGTTCTTGATGTTGCTAATATGTTCAGAAATTCTGATTTTAAGTGGTCTAGATGCTTGTCCTACATAAAATGAGCCACAATGACAGGTGGCTAAATAAATGACCCAGTCAGTACTGCAGTTTGCAAAAAACCTCAGATCATAAACTACTGGGCAGTTTCTGCTTGAAAATTGTTTGGACTTATTGATCTTATCGCAGTTAATGCAGTGTCCACAAGGATAGCAACCTGTCAAGGGTTCCCCTGTCAGTGTAGTTTGGATGGTGTTAGAATCCTGGTGCCTATAACCATGTTTAAAATGATTGAAAAAGGAGCCCAAATTCTTGCCCTTCCGAAAGGAAAAAAGACATTTATCTGGTATGAGACTAGTTATATCTGGGTCATATTTGAGAATATTCCAATGTCTGTGCACACTATCTATCAGATGATTGGAATTCCTAGCATATGTGGTCGTGAATCTTAAGACAGGATCTTTGTTCCGTTCATGCTTATTGTATTTTAACAGATTGTCTCTATCATAGGACTCAAACATATTACTGGCAGCTAGAACATAGCCCATACCATATCCCCTGGTTTTAAATCTGTTGGTGAGGTCTTTCCTATGGGTTTGATAGGAAGAATCATTTGAACAAATACGCTTGGTTCTAATGAATTGGGATTTGGGAATGTTACGTATGACATGTGGTGGGTGGAAACTGGAGACATGGAGAATGGTATTGTACTCAGGATGTTTTCTAAAAACCTCAGTAGATAATGTGTTGTCAGCTAGCTTGGTAACAGCAACATCCAAAAAAGTAATGTATTGATAGTCATACTGGACAGTAAATACCAGGCCCCAGGTGTTGTTATTTAAATATGTGAGAAATTCATGTAACAAATGTATTTCACCCGTCCAAACCAACCAGCAATCGTCAAGGTAGCGTCTCCAAATGTCTATATATGGTAAAAATGTATTAGTCGTGGAGTCATAAATAATATGGTGTTCCACGAAAGCCATAAAGAGATCCGCATAAATGGGGCAAAGATGCCCCCATGGCTGTACCCTTAACTTGCCAGTAACATTTGTCCGAATAAGAAAAAACATTACTGGTGAGGACCAATCTGGCTGATTCTATCAAAAAGGAATTAAAAGTAGATGGATATAGATTAGCCCTGTTCAACCAAAAAGCCAGGGCGTCAAGTCCAGATTCGTGTGGAATGTTGGTGTATAGAGCACAAACATTTAGGGTACACAGTAACCAATCTTCCTCAAGTTGGCTGTCCGAAACAATCTGAAGGAAACTGGTGGTGTCATGTAGTCGTGATCTTATCATACCCAGTAATGGTTTAAGATGTTTAGTAAGGAACAATGAAAGAGGTTCTGTAATATATATATAAAGGAGCGCAAGTGGTGTTTCAATATTGATTATATATCTGGTGCCAACATTTAGTGCTACGCTTACTACATTAGCGTGCACTTTCATATTATGTGGCCTTTTTTTGAATTGTCTGCATCTAAATGCTAGTATACTCGCTTTGGTGAGTCCTGCTCTACTCAACCTAGCCTGAATGCCTACAAGTTTGTTTGTCATCTGAATACAACGCTCCGGCTTTTTGGTTACCACCAGCTACGTTTCCTTTATATGGACAAGTTTTGCTGTGATTTGATTTTTTTTTTTTTTTTTTTCCTTGTGTTAATCGTGTTGAGCTAAATATTAGAGTCACATGAACAAAATCTGACTCCAGCTCACTTTCTCGTTGGGTGGACACCTTTTCGACATCATAACAAGTGTGGCATTTATATTTTTTGAATCAGGGACACGCTGTATACCATTTTGGTCGCTTTATCTTGGACTAAATAATTCCTATTACTGGAATCCTTATTCAAGGTACTTTTTCAACTTCATTCAAGGAACTTGTGAGATTTATATCTCAAGGGGTCATATCTTTATTGACTGTTTAAACATTGTTCTTATATTGCACAGTTGTATTAACCATACAATTCTGTATTGATATACAGTTTGGCTGTGATCAACACTCTATTTAATCACTATCCAATCAATTTTGGTGTGTCATGTTACATTTATTGATCCTTTAGTTAACAATGTTCTGATTCAATTTTTGTTATACTTATGAGGTGATAGTCTGTGTCAGGCAGCTGTACAGGTTTTGTGTCAATGTGTATTATACAGGCCATTAATGGTTGGGAAACTCATTATTAAGTAAACTTCACGCATGGATCAGTGAATATCTGTCCTTTTACATAGAATCTTGTTTTCTAAAGTATTTATATATTTGAGTGGAACCAATGTGTTAAATATTTTTTGTGTATGCACTTTATTGGCTTTCACATGCCTTTTTTTCCCAAGTGGTTTATTTTTATTTTTGTTCACCCTTTCAAGCCTGAAACAGTTTATTCGGTTACACAGTATTGTATATTAATTGGTCTGCTGTTTGGTGGATACTCTGGGTTAACTTAATAGTATTGACCCTTTCCAAGTACCCATTTGAGGGGCCACAGCCAGCAATATCTTTTTCACCATTTGGGCTGTAATTGTCCCCTTTATTTGAACTGACTCAGTATAACATTTGTTGTCGACTGATATTGTCAGTTATCATCCACAGATATGGACTTCACTTCCTTTATAACAGGTCTATCCGCTGACAGGGAGGACCTGAGGATATTTGGTCTCGGTCACAATTCATCTGATAGAACCCAGACTATGGATCAGAGCAATTCTGAAACTAAATGCACAGTAGCATTTCAGAACCTATTTGGTCATCTTAAAACACTACGATCCAGTATCTGGCATTCGAAATTATTTAAGGCCTATTTGGCAAAGGGTATCACTCCCAGAGGGTTGAGAATACGGATTCAACCCTTAGTCTCCAATCCAGATCAGGAACTTATGGACCAGTGGTCCGCCATCCAGCAGCAAGCCTCTATTTCTTTTGTTGAAACCCTATCCAAATTCCATGACAGAATCATTGATTCTGAGATTCAAACAGTTTCGAGGCTTGTGGGTGAACTTAAACCTTTTGAAGGGGAAACATTTTTTAACACACAGTTAAATAAAGTAGCTAATGATCTCAAAATTTTAGAGGAACAATTACGGACCAGGAAGTTGAAAAAAATTCCAGAGGGATGAAGGGGATTACCTTAGCAACAATCCTTTTGCAACTAACACCAAACAGGTTAGATTCACTCCCAGGGCTCAGAGAACCCCTAAGAGGAAAAGACCTTGGTCCATTTTGAAAAAAAACAGGTAATCCACCGGTATCTTCTACTGAAGAATTTTCATCTGGCACAGATAGTGAATTTCCAAGTACATCCAGGTCACCTTCCCCGAAGCAGAATCCAAACACTGTCCCTTTAGATTTAAATATAAACGAGGGGGGAGAAAACACAGGAAGAATTACCAACATAGACAGTTTACTGAAAATGGTCATGGAGAATTAGATGTTTCATCAAACAGTAATGTGCTTAATCTATCTGATTTTGTATTATCCCCAACACACCTGCTGGTCCTTAATAAAGGGTTGTCTTTTGTACCAGGCTTCATGGTTTCTGAGGATTTGTTGGCTCAGGATGTTGCCTCCTTTTGTAGAATTTTGAACTTGAGATTATTTTTTGGGGATTCTGGGCATGATATGGACGAACAATTTATATACCACAAATCATCTTTTGTTCCACCCATGCATCCACTGGTACAACCGTTTCAAAAAAAAAAAAAAAAATGTTCTCAATGACCTTCATTTTTTCGGTTCTGATATTCAATTTAAATCCAACAATATTTCTCGAGCTGAACGTGAAGCAATTTTTGAACTACAGAATAATAACAATATTGTTCTCATTCCTGCTGATAAGGGGGGTGTTGTTGTGATCTTGAACTGGTGTGCTTATGACAAAGAGGCAAACAGACAAATCAGTTGTCTGATCCCAAATATTACTCCCTGATGGGGATTGATCCTACACCCAGGTTTCAAACACAAATAGAAGAATTTATACATTGGGCTAGGGATGAATGCATCATAACCTATGACACTGCACAACAACTTATTGTCAAGGATCCATCTACTCAATACATATATTTCCTGCCAAAGATTCATAAAGATCCTCTATCCCCTCCAGGCAGACCAATTGTTTCTGGAAGGGGCTATATTACAGAACCTCTTTCATTGTTCCTTACTAAACATCTTAAACCATTACTGGGTATGATAAGATCACGACTACATGACACCACCAGTTTCCTTCAGATTGTTTCGGACAGCCAACTTGAGGAAGATTGGTTACTGTGTACCCTAGATGTTTGTGCTCTATACACCAACATTCCACACGAATCTGGACTTGAGGCCCTGGCTTTTTGGTTGAACAGGGCTAATCTATATCCATCTACTTTTAATTCCTTTTTGATAGAATCAGCCAGATTGGTCCTCACCAGTAATGCTTTTTCTTATTCGGACAAATGTTACTGGCAAGTTAAGGGTACAGCCATGGGGGCATCTTTTGCCCCCATTTATGCGGATCTCTTTATGGCTTTCGTGGAACACCATATTATTTATGACTCCACAACTAATACATTTTTACCATATATAGACATTTGGAGACGCTACCTTGACGATTGCTGGTTGGTTTGGACGGGTGAAATACATTTGTTACATGAATTTCCTGGTATTTACTGTCCAGTATGACTATCAATACATTACTTTTTTGGATGTTGCTGTTACCAAGCTAGCTGACAACACATTATCTACTGAGGTTTTTAGAAAACATCCTGAGTACAATACCATTCTCCATGCCTCCAGTTTCCACCCACCACATGTCATACGTAACATTCCCAAATCCCAATTCATTAGAACCAAGCGTATTTGTTCAAATGATTCTTCTTATCAAACCCATAGGAAAGACCTCACCAACAGATTTAAAACCAGGGGATATGGAAAGGGCTATGTTCTAGCTGCCAGTAATATGGTTGAGTCCTATGATAGAGACAATCTGTTAAAATACAATAAGCATGAACGGAACAAAGATCCTATCTTAAGATTCACGACCACATATGCTAGGAATTCCAATCATCTGATAGATAGTGTGCACAGACATTGGAATATTCTCAAATATGACCCAGATATAACTAGTCTCATACCAGATAAATGTCTTTTTTCCTTTCGGAAGGGCAAGAATTTGGGCTCCTTTTTCAATCATTTTAAACATGGTTATAGGCACCAGGATTCTAACACCATCCAAACTACACTGACAGGGGAACCCTTGACAGGTTGCTATCCTTGTGGACACTGCATTAACTGCGATACGATCAATAAGTCCAAACAATTTTCAACCAGAAACTGCCCAGTAGTTTATGATCTGAGGTTTTTTGCAAACTGCAGTACTGACTGGGTCATTTATTTAGCCACCTGTCATTGTGGCTCATTTTATGTAGGACAAACATCTAGACCACTTAAAATCAGAATTTCTGAACATATTAGCAACATCAAGAACAAAAGGCAAAACAATGCCTTGTACAAACACCACTTAGAACATGCTTCTGCTAAATGTACTTTCATCATTATTGATAAAATAGTTGGCAGTATGCACAACAAAACTGGATTACACTCCATTCTTAATACTAAAGAAAAAAAGTGGATAATCAAACTAGGGGGATTATTCCCACCTGGTCTCAATGAAAACCTTTGATTGAATCTAATTAATCAATAATGATTTTATATGTGTGTGTATATATACCTTTGTTCACCACTATGTATGTAACCAACACTGATGAAGGCTGTGGTTTCCTGCCGAAACCGGTTTGTTTTTTCTTTTGTAATGATTTAACATTCATTACAATTCTATTTTGGACACTGTATGCTGGCTCTGTGTATTTTTGTTTTATATTCCATGATTGGTGAGCCGTGCATTTGCCCTACGTGCTGTTGTATTTTTTCTTCTGATTTGGGCAGAAGTATGCCTATCATGTGTTGTCCGTCTACCACACAAGCCCTGTGTCAGATATGACACTGGCAGTGTGTGTCTTGCATGCTACCAGTACATGGCTACATCCATGTCTATATCTAACCTCAATTCCCTGACTAAGGGTATGTTGCAGACTATCCTGTAACACCAGCACCTTGCTTAGTGTATGACAACAGTGTTCCACATATGTGGCTGTGTTCCAGCCTCTGTCCTCCATCTACATACCAAGCTTTGCACATTTGTCATGCTTTTGGGGGTTGTTCTGTAGTGGGCTGTGAGTATATCACACTGCCATTGCTGCCATTAGTACACTGCTGTTGTATCCCCCGCACATACACTGGGGCTGGGGCCATATATGTGTGGGGGTGTCACCTACACAATACATGTGTGCCCTTATGCACTGCAGAGGCCAGTGTATGTAACACTGGTATATGGTCTTGTATTATTGAGTCCAGGTGGGGAGCAGCATAAATGACCTAGGCCGTTACAAATGTGGGGGTATCAGGGGTGAGCTGCCACAAGGCATGTGGATATACAGTACCATATACTCCACCTATATTGCAATTACATGACTTGGGGTACTGCAAGCCTACTGCCTCCTGCAATACAGACTGTTCTGTGCTTTATGCCTCGGTATGTTCCAGATACAACCCATTTGATCACAAAACGTCTTTACCTCCTATGGAGTTTGCACAGGGTGTAGATAGAAGCTGCTGAACTACACACCTGCAGTACATACTGTTGATTGTGTGGTACCCTGTGGCCCAGTCTGTCTGCACTATTGTTCATTCTGAAGGTCTTGGCTTGAACTGCAACAGTTGTGTACCTTTCCAGACTACTGTATAAGTGTAACTGTTTCACAGTTGCAGTACTCCATTTATATGGCTGTCAGTATTTGAACAGCTATATGATATGGCATATAGGATCATTATGGTACACAATTAAAGGAGTCCCATTTCTGCAAACTGGTGTGTAGTGTCTTTCCTATGACCTTTCTCTGGGTATAGGTTGCACGCAATGATTGACATTAGTATGTTTAGTCCATACAGTGTCCAGTTGTTCAGGTGTTAACTGTAGGGATACTGGCTGTTCCATATTGTTTGCACCTCCTACATATGCATCTGACTGTACATATACATGTTATATATATATATATATATATATATATATATATATATATATATATATATATATATATAGATAGATAGATATTTTCTTCTTCTTTCGGCTGCTCCTGTTAGGGGTCGCCACAGCAGATCAACTGTTTCCATTTCTTCCTGTCCTCTGCATCTTGCTCTGTTACACCAACCACCTGCATGTCCTCTCTCACCACATCCATAAACCTTATCTTAGTCATCACTCATTTCCTGTTACCTGTCAGCTTCATCCTTGGCATCTTTTTCCCAATATACTCTGCATCCCTCCTCAGAACATGTCCAAACCAACGTAATCTTACCTCTCTGGCTTTGTCTCCAAACTTTCCAACCTGGGCTGACCCTCTAATATTCTTATTCCTAATCCTGTCCATCCTCGTCACACCCAGTGCAAATCTTAACATCTTCAACTCTGCCACTTCAATCTCTGACTCCTGCCTTTTTGTCAGTGCCACTGTCTCCAACCCATATAACATAGCTGGTCTCACTCCCCTCTTGCAGACCTTCCCTTTCACTCTTACTGGTACTAGTCTGTCATAAATCACTCCTGACACTCTTTTCCACCCACTCCATCCTGCCTGTACTCTCTTCTTCACCTCTCTTCCACACTCACCATTAGGGATACTGGCTGTTCCATATTGTTTGCACCTCCTACATATGCATCTGACTGTACATATACATGTTATATATATATATATATATATATATATATATATATATATATATATATATATATATATATATATATAGATAGATAGATATTTTCTTCTTCTTTCGGCTGCTCCTGTTAGGGGTCGCCACAGCAGATCAACTGTTTCCATTTCTTCCTGTCCTCTGCATCTTGCTCTGTTACACCAACCACCTGCATGTCCTCTCTCACCACATCCATAAACCTTATCTTAGTCATCACTCATTTCCTGTTACCTGTCAGCTTCATCCTTGGCATCTTTTTCCCAATATACTCTGCATCCCTCCTCAGAACATGTCCAAACCAACGTAATCTTGCCTCTCTGGCTTTGTCTCCAAACTTTCCAACCTGGGCTGACCCTCTAATATTCTTATTCCTAATCCTGTCCATCCTCGTCACACCCAGTGCAAATCTTAACATCTTCAACTCTGCCACTTCAATCTCTGACTCCTGCCTTTTTGTCAGTGCCACTGTCTCCAACCCATATAACATAGCTGGTCTCACTCCCCTCTTGCAGACCTTCCCTTTCACTCTTACTGGTACTAGTCTGTCATAAATCACTCCTGACACTCTTTTCCACCCACTCCATCCTGCCTGTACTCTCTTCTTCACCTCTCTTCCACACTCACCATTACTCTGAACTTTTGATCCCAAGTACTTAAACTCATCCACCTTTGCCACCTCTACTCCCTGCATCCTCAGCATTCCCTCTATCCTCCCTCTCATTCACACACATATATTCTGTCTTAGTCCTGCTGACCTTCATTCCTCTTCTCTCTAGAGCATATATCCACCTCTCCAGGGTATCTTCCACCTGTTCCCTACTCTCACTACAAATCACAATGTCATCTGCAAACATCATAGTCCACAGGGACTTCTGTCTGATCTCATATGTGAACCTGTCCATCACCATTGCAAACAAGAAAGGGCTCAGAGCTGATCCTTGATGTAATCCCACCTCCACATTAAACACATCCGTCACTCCCACCGCAGACCTCACCTCTGTCACACTACCCTCGTGCATATCCTGTATCACTCTTACATACTTCTCTGACACTCCTGACTTCCTCATACAATACCACAACTCCACTATAGGCAGTCTGTCATATGCTTTCTCTAAATCCACAAAGACACAATGCAATTCCTTCTGACCTTCTCTGTACTTCTCCATCAACACTTTCAGAGCAAACATCGCATCTGTAGTGCTCTTTCCTGGCAAGAAACCATACTGCTGATCACTAATCATCACCTCCCTTCTTAACCTAGCTTCCACAACTCTTTCCCATAACTTCATGCTGTGACTGATCAGTTTAATTCCTCTGTAGTTACTACAGCTCTGCACATCACCCTTATTCTTAAAATCCGGTACCAAAACACTTTTTCTCCATTCCTCAGGCATCCTCTCGCTTTCCAAGATTTCATTAAACAATCTAGTTAAAAACTCCACTGCTTTTTCACCTAAACACCTCCATGCTTCCACAGGTATGTCATCTGGACCAACAGCCTTTCCATTCTTCATCCTCTTCATAGCTATCCTTACTTCCTCCTTGCTAATCCACTGCACTTCATGATTCTCTATCCGCACATCATCCAACCTTCTCTCCCTCTCATTCTCTTCATTCATCAACCCCTCAAAGTACTCTTTCCATCTGCTCAACACACTCTCCTCACTTGTGAGTATGTTTCCCTCATTATCCTTTATCACCCTTACCTGCTGCACATCTTTACTAGCTTGGTCCCTCTGTCTAGCCAATCGGTACAGGTCCTTTTCTCCCTCCTTAGTGTCCAACCTTTTATACAACTCTTCATACGCCTTATCCTTAGCCTTCACCACCTCTCTCTTTGCCATGCACCTCATTTCCTTATACTCTTGTCTACTTTCTTCATCTCTTTGGCAATCCCACTTCTTCTTCGCCATCCTCTTTCTCTGTATACTGTCCTGTACTTCTTCATTCCAGCACCAGGTTTCCTTGTCCTCCTTCCTTTTCCAGATGTCACACCAAACACCTTTCCAGCCATCTCTCTTACTAGCTCTGCTGTAGTTGCTCAGCTATTCAGTAACTGTTCACTGCCACCCAGTGCCTGTCTTAACTCTTCCCTGAACATCACCTCACAATTACCCTTTTTCAGTTTCCACCATTTGATCCTTGGTGTTGCCCTCACACTCATCCTCTTCTTCTTGATAACCAATGTCATCCTACAAACCACCATCCTATGCTGCCTAACTACACTTTCCCCTGCCACCACTTTACAGTCTCCAATCTCCTTCAGACTGGCCCTTATACATAAGATAGAATCCACCTGCGTGCATCTTCCTTCACTCTTGTATGCCACCCTATGCTCCTCCCTCTTGTTAAAATACGTATTCATCACAGCCATGTCCATCCTTTTTGCAAAATCCACTACCATCTGACCTTCTGCATTCCTTTGCTTAACACCATACCTACCCATCACTTCCTCATCCCCTCTGTTCCCTTCCCCAACATGCCCATTGAAATCTGCTCCAATCACCAGTCTTTCACCATTGGGTACAGTCACCAGCACTTCATCCAACTCACTCCAAAATTTTTCTTTCTCATCCATCGCACACCCAACTTGTGGAGCATATGCACCAACAACATTCATCATTACACCATCAATTTCCAGCTTCATAAACATCACTCTATCGTACACTCTTTTCACCTCCAAAACACTCTTAGCATACTGTTCCTTCAGGATAATGCCTATGCCATTTCTCCTACTATCCACACCATGATAAAACAATTTGAAAACACCTCCAATACACCTAGCCTTGCTCCCCTTCCATCTGGCCTCTTGCACACACAATATACCAACCTCCCTTTGGTCCATCATATCAGCTAGCTCTCTCCCAATACCAGTCATACTGCCAACATTCAAAGTTCCGATCCTTACTATCACAGTCCTAGCCTTTACCTGCCTTTGGGCATGCCTTCCCCCTCTTCTCCTCCTTCGGCCAACAGTAGACCAATTTCCGCCAGCACCCTGTTGACCAACAGTACTGGTGGTGGTCGTTGTTAAACCAGGCCTCGACTGATCCAGTATGTATTTCTGTAGTGTTGTCTGCATGTATGAATTGGCAAAATTTTACACCGGATGCCCTTCCTGATGTAGCCCTCCCCATTTATCTGGGCTTGGAACTGGCACAAAGAAATGCACTGGCTTGTGCATCCCCAGTGGTTGGGTTTTATATATATATATATATCTATATATATCTGTATATATATCTATATATATCTGTATATATATCTATATATATCTGTATATATATCTATATATATCTGTATATATATCTATATATATATATATATATATATATATATATATATATATATATATATATATATATATATATATCAGCATATATGTGTATCTGTATCCTGGGGACATTGTAGGCTTCCACATATTACATGTCCTGTTAGAGGCAGACTGTACTTGATAGTGTATTGCAGGGTGCGGGTGTTTGGCTGTGGGCGGATGCCTATTCGTACAAGATGTATAATGTGTGGGGCCTCTCAACCCCATTAACGGTGCATGTGGACATAGGTGTATTTGTTAATCTGAAATTGCTATCTACAGATGTTTGGCCATATATACCTATATAGATATTTTTATCTGCTAACAGATATAGAGGTATATGTGCATAGATAGCAATATATATGTATATAGAGTTAGTAAAATAACATATATATTTGAATACATGTGTATCTATACATATATGGGTATGTTGTATCTGTTAAGGTTGCATTATAGTTTCACACGAAGACGTCTAGATGTTGGTATACATTCTCTGCACTGTTGCATGACAGAACTGGCTGATATGTTTCTGAAACATTGAATATTTTTGTACCTGTCATGGCTTAGTGGTACATTGGTTCATCTAGGGTGTGTAGAGTTCTTGGTTTGAGCCTTGCCAGTTTAATTTTTTGCTGACCAGAACACGGCCCATTGGATAGAGAGTGATTAAGGCACTGTAAAGCTGTTGTAAGCAGGTTTGTGTGTTCTGCCCAGCAACAAAATAAGCAGGTCCTGCAAGGCTTGTAACCAGGACCCTGCAGATCAAAGAGAAAGTGCTTTACCACTAAGCCATGGCAGATATGCATAATCATGAGGATTCCACATATATATCATCCAGCCCAGGTAAACAACACTACAGGGAATGTATTCCATCATGTAGATCTGTTTGTGTGTGTATATATATTCATCACTGAATGGATATAACATATCTATATATGTAGATATAGGTATAGACATATCTATATACACACACACACACATATATATATATATATATATATATATATAAGCCAATAAATACATATATGCAAAGATATGCATACAGCCATCTATATATATGTATATATCCACATATTCACATATAGACAACACTAGGAATGCATATATGTCAGCATATATATGGCTCACCTTTCAAAGGGAGAAATCCATGTGTCAGGAAGCTGGTAGGCCTAAAGTATGTCCTCAACTTTGTGCAATGTGTGAATGTCACTATGCATTCGCTCGATGCAGATTAGGCAATTTGGTTGCAGATGCCACTAAAGTGGGGATGGGGAATAATTGCCTATCCCCACTGTAGTGCACACTAGTAGTTCATATATCACAGTAGGGGGGTTGTGGGGGGCCCAGCCCCCCCAGAGGAGGGATGCAGGGAGTCATGCCCCCTGCTATTACAATATGTATTCCAACTTGCAGTTTGAGTGTCAATGAAGGTGCCTTTAGAACTGCAGTTCTTTTAACTGAGGTGCAGTAAGATATGACAGGTTAGTCCTATCAGTTTGCAGAAAGGGCCATTCGAAAGAATGATTGTCCCCCTGTCAAAGGTGAACACATATATATCAATATAGACATATATGGACATACATCTGTAAATGGAACTGGGTACGTAACCACAACATTTATGTCCACATGCACCACTGATGAGTTTGAGAGACCCAAACAACATACATCTGGCATGGATAGGTACCCCCCAGCCAAATACATCTGGCCCGCAATAAAATACCAACCTTAGCAGATCCCATAAGCAGGACCCTACACGGCAAGGGCAGTACATGTTAACAGTACTCCATCCCACCTGTAGAATGTAAGGCTGGCATTACTAACATATCATGCAGCACAGTCAAGTGACATGTCATGCTTGGGGGAACCCCCTAGGCAGGTGCAGTAAGTAGCTGGGATCCCTCATGCAATCCAATAGCCCTGCACCTGACAATAGTTTCACCAATGTTGGTAAGGACATCCACAAAGCCACCATGTCAGCTGGGAACTACCACCAGGTAGCCTGATGACCGTGGTCTGTATGGATATGGAACATACCAACAATGAACCCATGGCCAATGTCACTGGTTATCTCAACAAACGGGATCCCACCAAAGTTGGACTTGTCAAAGGCAGAGAATTCAACCTGAACCTGGTATACCTCCTTAATCCAATCATGACAGGTGTAGATGAGGGTTAGGATGTGCACAATGCCTATGTAGATCATAGCAGGCTATTGTACACCATCCCACTTGTAGGAATGTGTGTAGTTGTTATGGGATCTACCTCCGTTCACAGGATATATTTCCACCAGGATTGCTTGGCATATGCCAACATACCACAGGTGCCATCCCATGGGCATACAGTCCATCACAGGTCATAGATGTGTCAGTGCCCTCCTCCACATTGTTGAGGTATGCAGCACTACTGGGGTTGCTATAACTCACTGGGTGTGGCTGTTGTGGATACAACTGCCATAATTGCAGTTACTGTTGCATCTATCCCCCCACATAGCTGTATGTATTACTGTACGGTGTATGTAATCAAGATGTTAGTTGTTGTCTACACCATTCAGAGTAGTTGAGCGCCTCACACCCTCCTAAGGGTAGGGCTATGCCACCGGCATTGGCACACACATGTTACTTACGTGAGGATTGCAGTAGAGTTGGGAGAGGGACATACACCCTGCTGTTAGCATGTTCAATGTCATCCATATTGCAGACTGCATATATAGCACTGTTTGGTTGTGCCTATCCTGTCTTGGTGGGATTACATGTGCAACAGATGTGTTACCTGCAAAGAGACATACCTACATGTGTACAGTCCTGTACCTGTACTGCATCCTAACCAAAGGCACTGTGTGTTGCACCCAGCCATGGCATGTGTACCACCCTCTACACTTACTGGTGTCCACTGTAGAAGGCCTGCTGACAACACTACACCCATCAGCCATGTGGCACATGGACAAACACAACATAATCTGAACAGATACTAGTGACAACAATACAACATTGTTAATTAAAACTATGATACAGCATGGCTGCACAGCAACACCTTCCAAGATATTAGCATTTCACTTTACTGCTGACAACATGCTACACATCATTTCATTGCTACACTTTTGTACAATCACCCTGTGCATCAGAACCATTTTAGCCTGTCCCAGCATCGATGTTATGGATGTCAGGCAGAGGCACTGGTATCATCATATGCACAGGGTGTGTTGATGGTTTGCCAGAGTCCTAGGCTGAGCCATGCAACTGACAACATGTGAGTTTGTGTGTGTTTGTGTGTGTGTGTGTGTGTGTGTGTGTGTGTGTGTGTGTGTGTGTGTGTGTGTGTGTTATGGGCCACTGGTGATGTTGTGTGTGCAGGTATGTGGTTGCCCTAGGTTCGTTGTTCATGTGTGTGTGTGTCTGCATACACACAGTTCCTCCATGTGGCTGCCCTGAACAAGGAATTTTAGGACAGCTGCAGACTGTACCTGGCAGGGATTGCAGGTCACCGTCTCCATCCACGGACATGGGACCTATGCCTGGCAGGAGTGCTACAGGCAGTATCAGGTACAGAGCCAGACCGAGTACTGTCCCCTGAGTTTGACAGACATCCACTGGATCCTGTTCCCTCTTGGGACTGGCCAAGGCCACATGCATGTGATCTGCTATGACAGGTTGTGGACAGCCCCCCCACAGTGCTGGGGCTGGTACTGCCATTACAGTAGCAGCTGTGACTGTTTGGACATCCACGGCGACCTCCAGCTGCTGGTTTTGCTGGCATACATCCACATGACCGCCACAACCATTCCGCTCTGTCCGGACACATGGACATGACATTTTACATGAGTTCCAATGTCTCACCCCACTGTCTATCCATGACCTTGGTGTAATTACGCATGGCACCTGCTAGGTCACAGATGCTGTCAGTTACAGAGGTGTGATGAGCCCTCTGTGCCCTTAGACCCTGCCTGGGGTACCGTTCCATTCATGCCTGTGCCTCCATGACAGTCTGGAACATGCGTCTGGTTGAAATAGATGTTGCACGTCTGCCAGGGGCATGATGACCAGCAGTGCTCCTACGAGCACCCCTGCACATCTGCCTATGTGATACACCACCAGACATCTGGCTATGGCTGCTGTGTCCTGACACATGTGCCATTGATACCACACTGTCCTGGCCCATGCCAACCGTAGGCTGTCCCTCAGCTAGGGCCAGTTGTGATGAGGTGTGTAGAGGCACTGTGACTGTGTGCATGGATGGTGTGTATACATGTGAGTTGTCAATTGGTGGCCCAGCTGCAGCCCCTGATGACCCTTTCTGTGCCTCAACACACCTGTCTTCATTGTCACTGTCTATATCAGTGACATCATATTCCCTGTGAGGGGGGGGGGCAACTCCACCTCGCCACTTGTGAGGGGAAAACAGGAAACAGCAGACTGCAAGACCTGTACAACACCGCTTAACAGTAAATACACACACACACACACACACACACACACACACACACACACACACACACACACACACATATGTGCAGACATGGCCACACACACAGACATACACACATGCAGTCGACATACATGGCAACTCATACACTACACCAGACAGCACCGACTGACAGCTCCCACAACACCATACCACACACAATTGCAGGCAATGGTGCAGTGCAGTATCACACACATACCAGTAATTATGCAGGACATGTGGGGCTGAACAGCATGCAGTGCAACTGTAGTCAATCCCCGTTACCAACATTATACATGACTGTGATGCATAGCTTCTGTTTGTAGGTGATGGCTTTCCCCTTGGAACCCACTGCACCCATGTCCACAGCATGCTGTGCATCTGTTCAGCACTCTGGCATGTACTGTGCACCATACCTCACTGGTGTACACACCATGGCAGGATGTGTCTCTGTGTGTCAGGTGTGTTTCTGCTGCTGCTTACAGCCACTATGTGTTCCTGGATCATGTGTGGACATGTGTTTAGTGACTGCTTGATGTTTATTCACATATGTCATCATCAGTGGGGCATGTATGAGTGGTAGATTACCATTAGTCCAACCACAGATACAATGTACTGTACCTATGGTGAGTGTAGAGACCATTAGTGACCATGATTTGACCCTGGCTGATGTTGCTTGTGGTGCACATAGGTTCATAGGTGAGTACTGGTCAATTTGACCTGGGGCCTACATAATGCTAGCCCCATGGGTCCCCTGCCATGCACCACCCACTAATGTTATTCCCCTTTGCTCCTTTCAGGCTGTGGCACATGCACATGCATACTGCCCAGGGTGTATTCCCCATTCCCCATCCAGTTGCCAAGTGTTTCTGTCAAGAGGTCCAATGAGTAACATTGCCTGACATGTATGGGTAGTCTGTTCCAGAGTGTGGTGATTCACCAGGACAGGGCCCCTGTCCCTCCAGTATGTTCTGTGTAATGTGTTGATTAGGTGTAGGACCCTAGACCGTGTGTTAGCAGAGGGAGTGGGATATCGTTATATGTAGCATGTAGCATGTTCAACTGCTCTATGTATGATATAGCTGTGTATGTTGGGCAGATGTCAGCTGTGCCTGGGCAATGTGCACTAGAGTGTATCCACAGTTGTCTGAGATAGACTGTGTATTGCATGTGTTTGAGGCTGGTAATCCCATTATTGCGGTGTGTGTTGTGTCAGTGCACATGTACAGCATGCATTATGGGTAGGTGTGTTAGATGTGTACATGGCCTACACCTTGGCTATGACATGCACAGTGAATTGCCAAGCGTAACCTTAAACCATAGTCACCAGCATTCGGACACAGCCTTGCTGGTATCCCAGAAGTACCTACATTGACATGGGATAGAGTTGATGTCAGTGGCCACAGCTGTGGTATTGCTACAGGATGGCTGCAATATTACAGTACAACAACAGCTGAAGTCCACAGTACTACATTTTATGCATTACTGCTTATCGATACTACACAGCAACATACCCCACATCTCACATATGCATGGTCTACCTGTACAGATGCATACACTACAGTAGACTACTGAAATGCCATAGAAACCTACCTTCATGCTCAATGTGGGGTGTGTAAGTAGCACCCACCTCCATGACCGTATAGGTCTGGAGCTCTTGAGGGTGGGCAGGTGCTACCAGGGTGATGAGCAGCTCCTCCACTCTGGTGAGGGGGGGGTGGATGTTATGGTTCCCCCCTGTTGCAAGGTGGTCACCCCGCATGGCAGCAACACGACAACATACTTGCCGGAGCAGGTCATTACAATGGTGGCGGACCTGCTCATAAGTTTAGCTGTACATCCCCACCTCATTCACCCTGTGGACCACATCAGTCCATATGGCTGTTTTCTCCATGATTGTCCATGAGAACAGCAGCTGATAGTTGTGGATGATGCTAGTGATGATAATCTCCTTCTCAGCTGCACTGTATGTGGGGTTTCTTGGGTGTACCCTACTCCCTGAAAGACATAATGATGGAAATACGTCTGAGCAACTCATATGTCAAGTTTACCATAATACAATACACATATCAGTCTCCCACCACCATATCAGCTCCAACATAATGTTCACACTACTCTAGTGGTATGTGTCTGGTATGTATACCATTGGGCCATATATTGTATTGTACAACACTTTCTGCAATGTGGTTATAGACATGCCCTCTGTGGGGACACTAGAGTAGCAGAGCTGTTACAAGGTATTTCACCTGCATGCTATTGTCACTGCCACTATGTTTTGACATATGCATGTGGTAGGCCTGCTATGAAATTGCTACACATCTGCCATTCTGTAGTATTGGGGATATCTATGCATGCTGTTGGACATGTTTTGGGATTGTGTGGGCTATAACAGCCCACATATGTTCCATGACAGTTACACACCAGAATGTGTAGGGTTTATTTGTCAGCAGGAACACCACTCCAACATAATGTGCACATGTTACCAGTCCACATCACATCCGTGGACCACAATGGAACCTCATTATCTACTGTTCCATCATTACCTTCATGAAGAACCACCTCAGGGGATTGTGCCCCCCCTTTGGAGCACACACAGACATGTGTCTGTCACCCAGGCAGGTCACGGGTACTGAGTATAGGGAGGTATACAGTGGCATGGAGTATGTGCTACATCACCTGGAGCATGCAGTACACAAACACTAGGTTCGACATGCATGTACCCCCTGCCCAGCGCACAGCCCAGGCACCTTTATGTCCATGTAGATGCTGTTGTGACTGCCCATGGGTGAGCACCATGTTCCCTTTGTTCCCATGTGGGGGCTCAATAGCCTTCACATTCCAAATGTAACTACCTGTCCACAGTGTTTAACCACCACATGTGTCATATACCAGCCCTATATGCTGTCTTGTTTGTCACCCAACCAGACCTACATACCAATATGTGCCTAATACCCTTCACCAACATATATATCCCACCATCCCATACAATTGCAATATGTTCCCAACATGGGTTACACACCTCACTCCACACTCCATCTTGCAGCCATGTACTGGTGTGTAGGTATGTTGTGTTTTGATGTGTGATGTTCTCTCACACGTGTCATGGCAAGGGAAATGTATTGGCATGTATATATATATATACATATATATATATATATATATATATATATATATATATATATATATATATATATATATTTATATATATATATATATATATATATATATATATATGTCGACACACACACACATATATATGTCTGTATACATATATATATATATATATATATGTCTGTAAACATATATATATATATAACCAGTTGAACAACAAAAATATGTAGCAAAAATGGAGATGAGAAGACCCCAGCATAAAACCAACGATTTAATAAGAACAAACAGGTACCATCAGTAAGTGCTTTCACATCAAACAGATGCTTCTTCAGACTTCATTCAAAATGAACATCAATCCTTGTTTAAATATATTCTCTAATTATCAAATTACTTAAACAATCAATTAATTGATCACTATTATAAAAATGTATTTCTCTAAAACAAACTAAGTTTAGAAATAAAACAAATTAAATATAAAACAAAACTATTTACATCTTTTAGCAGCAAGTAATGGTTTTATAGACGCCCTTTCATTGAGTCCAGGAAATGTATCAGCTTGCAATCTAACTATCCAATTTAATTCTTTCTGTTCAGTAACGTTTTTCTTGTCTCCCAGCCGTAAACTACAATCTATGCAGCATATAACCAATAATCGAAAAGTGTGTGCCTTATTCATCCTTACATGCTTAGCTAATGCACTTCTTTCAACATCCTCATTACGAATAGCTGAGAGATGTTCCCTAACTCTATCACGAAGGGACCTATTCGTCATACCTATGTAGAACGAATTACAGTCATTACAAACTGCCAAATATACCAAATCAATAGTAGCACGTGGCATTAACCTTAAATTCATATCTAACACTAGTCATAGGATGTGTAAAAATATTATCTACACTTAGTACTTTACATATATTGCACTTCCCACATGGTCTTAGATAAGGTTTTAGCAATTGCTTATCTAGGGAGGACTGCTTATTCGAATTGCACAATAATCTCTTCAAGTTCCTTTTATTCTTATATTTAAAGTGGGGTTTGTCACCCACTATCTCTTTAATTTGTGCATCACATTCCAGAATAAACCAATCCCATTTCACAACATCTCTAACCATATCAATATTGCTAGAATATTGTACACTTAATGAAGCCCTGTTCATATTATAATTACATTTTTTAGTATTCCTGCATATATCCTTAATCACACAGTGTTATTCATATATGGTTTGGCTTTTGTACTTCTTAAATTTTCAACCTGTCTAAGGTTGTAATTAATTTCTTTCAATGTGTATCTATGCTCAACCAGATAATTTCTAAAAGTATCCAAATTCATCTGAAAAATTGTATCATTAGTATTTAACCTAGATATGCGCATACCTTGTCCCTTTATTATGTTTTTATATACATGAGACGGATGGATACTGTCTCTAGATGGAATATTATTTCAACGACAGGATTTCCTGTGCATAGTGGTAGTAAAAACACCATCATGATCTTCCATAATAACCACTTCAAGGAAATCTATCATTGTTTTGGAAGCTTTAAATGAAAATTTAAAAAAATGTGTGCTTTCATTTAAATAATCTACAAATTCCATCAACTGCCCATGGGACCCAGTCCAAATTAAAAAAAGGTCATCTACAAAACGTTTATATAAATAAATATATGCATTATGAGTGCTGTTCATTAAAACTGCCTTATCCTCCCATTGTGCTAACACAATATTTGCAAAACTATTTGCACACGGTGTGCCCATTGCAACACCCACTTGCTGCAAGTAATACTTTCCATCGAATAGCATTAAGTTATTCTCCAAGATAATTTCAAGTAACAAGCATATTAAATCTATTTGTATCACATCATAGGTACTATTATTTCCTAAATATGTTTTCACCGCCTCTATACCATAGACATGAGGTATAACTGTAAATAGGAAACTTATGTCCAAGGTTACTAGCCAACTTTTTTTCAAAATATGTTGGTTATTTAAAGTGATGAGAGATAAATCACATAACAGCTGTTTACTGTCTCTCAATACATGGTTAGATTTTTCAACAACAGGTCTAAGAAATTTCTTAACATAAAGTGATAATGGATGAGTAACCACCCTCTACCAGATACAATTGGTCTGAGCGGTGGGTTATTCAAATCTTTATGTAACTTCTGTTGGCCTTGAATCAGAGGTATAACTGGATGAAGAACCATAAAATAATCCAGCAACGATTTAGATATAATATGACTTAAGAAACAATTGTTTAACATACTAAAAACATGACTACAAATCAAGTCAATGTCTGATAATATTAAATCCTTATATAGCTGTACATCATTCAGCATTTTTGTCATTTCACTCACATAATATGTGGTGTCTAATATCACAATACCCCCTCCCTTATCAGCTGGCCGAATGCATATGGAATTGTCATCCTGCAATGCATGCAAAGCTTTATATTCATTTGCTGTTAAATTATAAAATGTACCCTTCATTCTTCTATCACCCTTCATAAAAGTAGAAATTGTATCATTTTCACATATATTACAAAAAGTTTCCAAAGTTGCATTTAATTCTGGTACAAATGTGCTCGTTTTTTAAAAGTAATAACAGAGCTTCCAGAGCCATACATAGTTTTTAACATCACACTATGAGCAAATGTCTTAATATCTAAAATAGTATCTACATACTGTGTGTCAGAAGATGGTATAAATGTTAGTCCGCGTTGAAGCAAAGTTTGTTCATATAACGTTAGCGGACGTTTGGATAAATTAAAAACCAACGTATTTAAGTTTGTTTCTGTTCCCACATCCTCTTTATTGTATGGTTTGGAGCTCTTTCCTGTGAGGCAGCCTTCACTACCTTCCTCAAATCACTGATCGGCCTCTCCTGGGCCATTCCAAATGGCGAATAGGTAAGGGGGGGAACAAGGAAACCGCTGAATGTTGTACTGTGGTTGGTGCCAATTCCTTTCTTCTTATAACCAATTCTGGTGTTTGGGACTCTTTAAACACTGCAGGAGTCACAATAAAGTTGTCAGAGCTATTGACAACCAATCCATCAATAGAATGATAGTCGGATGTTTTAATGAACAGTACTCATAATGCATATATTTATTTATATAAACGTTTTGTAGATGACCTTTTTTTAATTTGGACTGGGTCCCATGAGCAGTTGATGGAATTTGTAGATTATTTAAATGAAAGCACACATTTTTTTAAATTTTCATTTAAAGCTTCCAAAACAATGATAGATTTCCTTGATGTGGTTATTATGAAAGGTCATGATGGTGTTTTTTCTACCACTATGCACAGGAAATCCTGTCGTAGAAATAATATTCTATCTAGAGACAGTATGCATCCGTCTCATGTATATAAAAACATAATAAAGGGACAAGGTATGCGCATATCTAGGTTAAATACTAACGACACAATTTTTCAGATGAATTTGGATACTTTTAGAAATGAGCTGGTTGAGCGTAGATACACATTGAAAGAAATTAATTACAACCTTAGACAGGATGAAAATTTAAGAAGTACAAAAGCTAAACCATATATGAATAACACTGTGTCGGAGATTAAGGATATATGCAGGAATACTAAAAAATGTAATTATAATATGAACAGGGCTTCATTAAGTCTACAATATTCTAGCAATATTGATATGGTTAGAGATGTTGTGAAACAGAATTGGTTTATTCTGGAATCTGATGCACAAATTAAAGCGATAGTGGGTGACAAACCCCACTTTAGATATAAGAATAAAAGGAATTTGAAGAGATTATTGTGAAATTCGAATAAGCAGTCCTCCCTAGATAAGCAATTGCTAAAACCTTATCTAAGACCATGTGGGAAGTGCAATATATGTAAAGTACTAAGTATAGATAATATTTTTACACATCCTATGACTAGTGTTAGATATGAATTTAAGGTTAATGCCACATGTGCTACTATTGATTTGATATATTTGGCAGTTTGTGATGACTGTCATTCGTTCTACATAGGTATGACAAATATGTCCCTTCGTGATAGAGTTAGGGAACATTTCTCAGCTATTCGTAATGAGTATGTTGAAAGAAGTGCGTTAGCTAAGCATGTAAGGATGAATAAGGCACACACTTTTTGATTTTTGGTTATATGCTGCATGGATTGTAGTTTAAGGCTGGGAGACAAGAAAAACGTTACTGAACAGAAGGAATTAAATTGGATAGTTAGATTGCAAGCTGATACATTTCCCGGACTCAATGAAAGGATGTCTATAAAACCATTACTTGCTGCTAAAAGATTTAAATAGTTTTGTTTTATATTTAATTTGTTTTATTTCTAAACTTAGTTTGTTTTAGAGAAATCAGTTTTTATAATAGTAATTGATTAATTGATTGTTTAATTAATTTGATAATTAGATAATATATTTAAACAAGGATTGATGTTCATTTTGAATGAAGTCTGAAGAAGCATCTGTTTGATGTGAAAGCGCTTACTGATGGTACCTGTTTGCTCTTATTAAATTGTTGGTTTCATGCTGTGGTCTTCTCATCTCCATTTTTGCTACATATATACATATGTGCATATGTGCATATATGTGTAGATATCAGTTTGTGTTGTTTAGATACCTATATAAATGTATAACTGTCCAAGGTTCTGTACACATACACAGCTGTGAATATGTATCACACATATATGTATCTGTATGTGGGGTGCATACGAACATCTGGTCCACACTCATGTACCCTCTTTACTTCACAGCTTAACTGTTCTGCCTCGCTGCAGCACAGACACTTGTCACATGTAAACACAGACTAACATTAGGGGGGTATATATGGTGACAAACTTTAGATAAGCATATTATACTGCTATGGCAGTTGGGCATGCTATGCTACACTTTAACATGACTGTCCTGTAGGTGGTGTGATCTGTCACCCATGTGTCTATCATTGCAGCATTAATACCCCCACCAGCCATTGGCCACAGTAATTTACAGAACACAGATATCATGGGTCACATCTTTGCCATTCACTGCTGGTCTGCACATTTGACAGGTATGGCCCACTGCCCACAGGGACTGATACTACTGTCCAGTGCAGTTGTTGACCACAACATCATTACAGGAACAAGTACTGATGGCAAATATACATCCTTTCACAGTATACATCCTATTATTCTATGCCATATACTACATGCCAGTAAATGCATATCTGTTTCACAACCCTGAGCTTTGTGAACTTTCTTGAAGGTTTTTTTTTTCCTCTCTCTCTCTCACTCTCTCTTTCTCTCTCAGTCTCTCCAGTAGAGTGATTGAGCTGGTTTGAATAGATTGCAGCATGCTTTTGTTGGTATTGCACATGATCAGGTGGTGGCCTCTGCACCAGTCAGTGTCCCCCAGTTGCTAATTGTATGTAGCCTGCAGCATAGTACTTCAGATAACCACTGTCATGGCAACCCTGTACTATAAATTGCTGCCTTCTGTGGGCGTTGTCCCTTTACCTTTACAGTATGGATGACATCCTTCCTGTGTGTGGACATCAGTGTTACAGACAGCAGGTAGCAATACCTCTTAAAGTAGAACCTGCAGACACAGGCTAAATACACATTTGGGTAAGGTTCCAGACCTAAAGGCTGCATGAGTAGTGTTGTGTGCAATGTATCTTGCTGTTCTTACAGGGTTTCTGTGTACATAGCACTTTTTCATGGAATGTTGTCTGTCTACATAGCTCTCAACTGTGGGCCTATCCATATGATACCAAGGGGATTGGCTGCTAGATTTTGCCTGTGTACCACTCAGGTATTGTTCCAAATATATCTGTGGCATTCTGTCTGTTGAGTGCTATTAGTACATGGCTACATCCATTTGTATTTCAATGTTGTATCCCTGCATACGTGTATGCTGCAACGAATCCTGTAACACCAGCAATTTCCAGGGTGTGTAGCAGCAATAATGCAAATATGACTCTATGTTCCTGCCTTTGTCCTCCACATATATGCCAGTCTTTGTCCTGCTATGATACAGGAAGGGTTGTTAGGTAATGGCTTATCATTATTTACCGCTAGCATTATTGCTATCATCCCAGTCATGCCATGGACTCCCACACCAACTGTTGGGACATGTTCATATATATGGGGGCAACAGCTGGAGAACACATATGTGCCCTTGT
Source organism: Protopterus annectens (assembly GCF_019279795.1). NCBI lineage: Eukaryota > Metazoa > Chordata > Ceratodontiformes > Protopteridae > Protopterus > Protopterus annectens. The sequence continues at coordinate 1,591,868,021 of NC_056735.1, read as the reverse complement.
ACATTCCATAGGTAAGTGTGTGGTACACAGTGTTCCTTGCCCTTGTACAGCCTTTTATGGGGGGGGGGGGTTTCTATGCCATTAGCCTAGGCTATGGCACATTTTCAGTGATATAAATATTAAGAAGAGGGTCATTCAATGTGATAGTGAGATGTTAGGTTAATCAATGTTATGTACAAGATACTGTGACATTAACACAAGTGCTACTTTTCCCCCTAGGGCTTGACTACAGGGTGTAATTGTAGGCTGCTCTACTGCATCTGTAATTTCAGATTGTTATGTACCCTGAAGGCATATCCTGTTCCTACTGTTGTACTAATTGAAGGCCTTGGCCTGGGGAGCATAGTATGGTATATATACACATTGCTTGCATCTACTGTTTTGTGTGGGCCTTGCATTTATGACTGATTACATATTTCAAACCTTATGTGGTGTCAGCACTGGCATACATTATTGTATAGTACAGGAATAAAAGTTATCTATGTATGCATACCTGTGTGTCGTGTCATGTCCTTTGAACTGTGGGTGGGTATATGTTTAATGTCAGTATTCTCATTTGTGGGAATGGTTGCCACACTACACATTTCACAGGTACCAGTTGAAGGGCTTGTGGCTGAGGGATATACATTGCACCCAGTACTTCATACCACTTCTACATATGTATGGCTACTGATACCTTTTGTGTGTGTATATGTGTATGTACCTATATATATCTCATATGGCTATATATATATATATATATATATATATATATATATATATATATATATATACATCTGTATATATATATATATATATATATATATATATATATATCTATATATATATATACATATAGATATACACATGCATATGAAAATATGTATGTATCTATATACAATTGCTGTTATATGATTATTTGTGAGTCATACGTTAATATATATATATCGGCATATAGCTGCCTATCTGTCTACATTTACATATATATATCTGTCCATATGTCCATGCATGTTCGGCTCATATTTTGGCCTGTTCCTCATTCACTTGGCAATTGTCATGGATGATCGCAGAATTGAAGTCAGTAACTAGTGGCAAAACGTTTATGTTTCAGACTTCATCTCCTTCTACATATGTGTTCTAATACATATATCTGTGGAACTAGCAACATTTTAAGTGTATCAGAGCATTAGTTGACATATATCCGTATTTGTACCCACAGTGTGGCATACTTTGTCCAGACTTCTTGCATTAACAGGTTATGTGGTGTGATAATTCCTGCCATCAACCCACTGCTGTTGTGTCCCCCACACATACTGGGGGGGGGGGGTTGGGGCCCTATATGTGTGGGTTTCACCTACACATTACATGTGTGCCCTAATGCACTCCACAGGCAAGTGTATGTAACAGTGGTATATGGCCCAGTATTAGTCAGTGTAGGGGGGGTGCACCATGACTAACCTAGGCTGTTACAACATGTGTGTGTATCTGGGATAAGCTGCCTTAAGGTATCTGGATGTACTTTACCATACAATCCACCTTGGATAAATGCAGGCCTACTGCCTCCGCCATACAGGATGTTCTGTTTGTCAGTGTGATTGTGATGGTGTCAGGTATGCTTTGTTATGTAACAGATACATCCCATTGTGTCATCTGGGGTCTGTACCCCCTAGGGATTGTGTACTGAGTTTAGATAGAGGCTGCTGACCTACACATCTGCATTACATATGTATATCGTCTGGTATGCTGTGGCCCTGTCTGTCATTATTGATGTACTACTTGAAGGCCTCGGCCTGGACAGCAACATATGTCAACTTTTCCAGACTAGGTCTTAGTATAACCGTTTCATAGTTGTATTACACTGTTCATATGGATGTCAGTGTCTAAACAGCTATATGACATGGCATATACAACTGTCATAGTACAAAAATAAAGCTTTCACATTCATTTATGCACACCTGTGTGTGGTGTTATACCCTTTGATATCTCTGTGGGTATATGTTGTAGGCTATGAATGTCATTCGTTTGGGTGGCTCATACAGTAACTAGTTGGTAAGGTGGTGAATGTAGGAATACTGGCTTCTCCATATTGTGTGCACGTACTACATATGTATATTACTGCACAAATTTCTGTGTGTGTATATGTAGTTACATATATATTTATATATATGTGTAGCTATATATATATATATATATATATATATATATACTTATATTTGCATATATGTGTCTGTGTATATCCTATGGATGGCCATGTCATGCCTGCTCCTGGTTATGGGATCTGAAACACTTGGTACTGTGTTACAGGGGGTCATGCTTGGCGGGGGGGGTATACCTATTTGTACCAGACATATATTGTGTGGGGCCTCTCAACCCCATTAACGTTGCATGAGGACATATATGTTTTGTTATTTCCCTATTATCTACAGATGTATGTCCTTATATAGCTATGTATGTATGTATGTATATATATATATATATATATATATATATATATATATATATATATATATATATATATATAACCTGCCATATATATTTAAACATGTAGATGTGGACTTATATATCTATAGATGTAGGCATTTGCATGTGTATATGTTCATAAATATATATGTGTGTGTGTGTGTATGTATATATATATATATATATATATATATATATATATATATATATACACATATACATATATGTATATGTTGTACCTGTTTACACATTAATATATTCAGTCACACACATACAGCTACATGCTGGAATACATTCTCTGTACTGTTGAATGACTGGGATGGATATGTTTGTGAATACATCAAAGCTATGTATATGTGAGATGGTTTAGTGGGAAATCACTTTGTCTAAAGTGTGCTGGGTCCTGGGTTTGATACTAGCAGAAGCTGCTTATTCTGTTGCTAGGCAGAACATGGGATGTCGGCTACAGAGTGATTAAGGCACTTTTAAGCAGTTGTAAGTTGGTTTGCATGAGTATGCGCAACGGTAAGCACTGCCAACCTCCGCTTATGTTTTCTTACAGACAATTAGCTTCAGATTTCTCAACCTGTGTAGGCATAGCTTACCCCCATGCAAACCCACTTACCGCTGCTTAAAAGTGCTTACTGCTGCTTACTCCTGCGCTAATTCCTTTAAAAGAAAAGAAAAAGGGGTTGATAGGAAAGTGGTGAAAAACGGGGCAGAAAGAGGGAAAGACAGTATGGAAAATAGCTAGGCATGTGCAGGAAGGCTATGGGAAAGGTCCATAGCTGCCCGTTTCTTCTACAGCAACAGCTGTGCATATACACTATATTTACAGGTACATTTGGACCCTCAAACCCCTGGGAGAGAGGTGAGAACAACATATATTCATTGTGATGCCAGTTAGACCAGATGACATGTGTCCAGTGGACATGTGTGTGAAATGGACAGCTATATATGGGGCGAGATTTTTTTTGTGGGAACAGATTGCCCTCTTTTTCTTTTTTTTCAGGTAAGAGTGGGATGTTGGGGAGGGGTAGTAGGTATATTTGGGGAGGTGGGTTGGGTAGGTTAACAGACAAGACACACAAGATGCATACAGGGCTGGTAGATGACTTGTGGGGAATAAACACCTTGGATGGGGAGGGGTGTTTGGAAGTCGCAAGCCCATGTGCCCCCAACTGGAAACTGTGGGACTGAGGTCCCCACCCATGGGCAGTCACAACTGCACCTTCACAGCCCCAAAGGTGGCTGTGCTGGGGGCTGTGTAGGAGGGGCAGGCTCACCCTCAAATAGAGTCACTTGGCCCTCAAGCTGGCATAGCCACTCTCAATACTCCAAATTGAGCTCCTTATGCATTACGGCCCGGACCTGTTGACGGGAGTCAGGTTCCCCACTGCACCCACTCTGAGGGTGGTGGTGAACCCCATCCCCTGCAGTGGTTCCACCCGAAGGTGGCACAGGGCCCATGGAGGAGGAGGAGGTCCCAGGCTGGGCCCCAGATGTGCTGGCGCCTGGTGCCATGGCCAGCTGAGGTGGGACAGGTGGGTCCGCTGGGACTGGCCTTCCCATACAAGCTGTGTTGTTACAGGTTTATGACAGATATGGGTTTTTAACAGTCAACAGCATTCAGGATTAGCTATAACAGCATGCATAGGTATTCCCATTAACCCAACACACCAGAATTAACACAGTTGCAGAGCAAGTAGATCACATGTATATATGGAACAACAGTGGCCATTACAGGAGCATGCTTGTTTCATTGATGGCAACAGACCACCAATATGGGTGTATTTTCACATGGCACATGCATAGAAACAAATGTGAATATTTATAAACCAAAACCACTGAAAGCCAACAGGAAAACGAAGCTGACAGGAGTCCTATAGCAAAAACGAGTCCACTTCCAATGAGGTTCAACTAAACGCAAGTTTATTAAATATAGTACTTCAAGCATTTTTTGCTACTGTGATACAGTAGCCTCTTCAGAGTAATACAGATTTAGCGCCAAAATACCAGCTTTAAAATGGAGTGATGTCAGACAGAAACGTCACTTCCAGTTTTTTTTTAAAAAAGGAATATCCATTGACTAATAGCAACTTACCAAATAAAAGTCATTCATTTAAAAAACCATAACACAATCCAGCAGACTGATATTGCTTACGTTACAAAATCACTGGCTCATCGTACCCAAGTGAGTAAAACAAGTGTAACAAGGTGTCTATAAGTAAATTGAAACACAAATGCTCTGTAAGCGCAATAAATAATACATGTCTTACTCAGTGCGGGCCAAACACGAACAGGCTAAAGATCTCCAAATATATTTTATGAGGAACAAGGAGGATGTGAAAGTATAGAAGTTACAGTTAAAATATAAAATACATGTAGAATGCCGCATCTAATATTGTAAGTTCCGACTAGGGACCTCCCTTTTTATATAATGTCACTGTAGGCTTACCCTAAATAATCATTAACCCCACAAGTACAAGAAATATGAGATGAAAATAAATGTGTACTTTGTCCTAAATTCTTAATCATATCATAAACTGGTAAAAATGAAGTAATGAAAATCACATTATCTAAATATAACTTCAAATGGTAAAAAATGATTGATTCTTGATTCTAGAAACTCAAGAATTAGAGTGGCAAATAAAACTGGACGCATTCAGCGTCCCTGGATTAAATGAAAATTGTAATATTTCCTGTATCTTGAAACTTAAAAGTTTCTTGAGGTGACTCACTTTTCCACCATTTACTAATATTTACTATACACCTATCAGGTTTACATTTTTTACCATTTGAAGTTATATTTAGATAATGTGATTTTCATTACTTCATTTTTTCCAGTTTATGATATGATTAAGAATTTAGGACTTAGTACACATTTATTTTCATCTCGTATTTCTTGTACTTGTGGGGTTAATGATTATTTAGGGTAAGCCTACAGTGACATTATATAAAAAGGGAGGTCCCTAGTCGGAACTTACAATATTAGATGCGGCATTCTACATGTATTTTATATTTTAACTGTAACTTCTATACTTTCACATCCTCCTTGTTCCTCATAAAATATATTTGGAGATCTTTAGCCTGTTCGTGTCTGGTCTGCACTGAGTAAGACATGTATTATTTATTGCGCTTACAGAGCATTTGTGTTTCAATTTACTTATAGACACCTTGTTACACTTGTTTTACTAACTTGGGTACGATGAGCCAGTGATTTTGTATTGTAAGCAATATCAGTCTGTTGGATTGCGTTATGGTTTTTTAAATGAATGACTTTTATTTGGTAAGTTGCTATTAGTCAATGGATATTCCTTTTTTTAAAAAAACCTGGAAGTGACGTTTCTGTCTGACATCACTCCATTTTAAAGCTGGTATTTTGGCGCTAAATCTGTATTACTCTGAAGAAGCTACTGTATCACAGTAGCGAAAATGTTTGAAGTACTATATTTAATAAACTTGCGTTTAGTTGAACCTCAGTGGAAGTGGACTCGTTTTTGCTATAGGACTCCTGTCAGCTTCGTTTTCCTGTTGACTTTCAGTGGTTTTAGTTTGTTTTTCTTTGTGGTTTGCCAATATTTATAAACCATTAGGACATATGTCCCAACAAAAGGTTGGAGTGTACACATACCATTTGAGGAGTTTCATTGGGTTATTATGCACATATGGTAGGGGTGAAAGAGAGAGTTCAATTAACAACTAATATATCCTTGTAGTTTTCACAACATTTTTAGTCATTGCAGTGGTCTTTCCCTTACATGTACTATTACACTACACAATGGCCTTATATTGTACACTTGTATGTTTATAAATTATTATATACATGACCTGTGTCTTACATACAGGTGTGACAGGCTACAGGTGTTAATGCAGCATATGCTGAGAATTGCTGTCATACACTTTGGGCGAGGTGCTAAAATGACAGATTTGTTTACATATATAATCTCTGACTATGTACACGTTTGAATATCAGTAATATGTGATTGACAGCTGCCTAAAATTCTTGGAACATCACACTGGATTTTCAGGGGAACAGGGAATCAACTGGTGATAAGGGCCTTTTATCTGGACATGCTGGACAGATTGGATCAGTTGTGGGGTATAAATATGCATCCTACTTTCAGTTTGAACATTCTAGCAAATTCTGTACAGTTGTTGGGTGTAATTATGCATACAGCTTTCTATCCTAACATTGTATCAAAATCTGTAAAGTTGCAGGGTATGATTATGCATACAACTTAGTAGCACTCCCAGGATTCAAACCCTTGCTGTGTGTGACAAAATATTATAGCTAACATCACAGTACACTGTGCTATCAGGGAATTGATGTACAACTTTTGACTGTTTTCTATCTAAGTCTTCCTAACTTGTACAATATAACTGACCTCTTGGCACTTCCAACATTGTTATGCAGGACTTCATGCCCATTTTATCTGCATACCATGGTGTGAGTGACACTGCTTAAGATACAACAGTACTATTTATAGTATGGAACAGATCACCAACATATGAGAGAAGAGTAAACAGAAGCACTCCAGGGGTTATACCATTATTCACAGACTATTACACATTTATGTCTAATGGCACCACACTTTCTAAAGCTATTACATTTATTTGCTATGACAGTACATGCAGACTGATTACTATCCTGCCTTGTGATGCAGCCTCTGCAGCCTAGCATCATGGGCTTGCTGGTTCGCAGCCCCCTCATCTGCAGCTGTCAGAGAAATGCAGTGATATTTAGCCATACCTATCCATAGTATACACAAGCTAGGCAATTATTTACTACTTAGTAGAATGAGTACTTACTCATTCCTGGGGCATTGGGCATCTGCCGAGACTCCTGGATCCACTGTTCCAGTACATCCCCCCTCCGCCGCTTCAGGTCAACATGGTGGTGCCTGACCTGCTCACCAGTCAGAGGGATACCTGTGGCACTGGTGAGGTCATGGGCGAGACTGTCCCAGGCCTCCATTTTATACTGCAAGCCCTGGTACTGGCCCTGCAGTAGTCTCTGATCATGGCATTTTACCAGGAGTCATACCATGATTTTTGACTCCTGGATGCCCCAGCGCTGCACTCTAAATCGAGTGCCTTCACCCACACCAGGCATTCTGCCTGCAGTAGGAAGCTACAACCAGTTATGAGAAGTATTCCCACCCATGGGTTTTAAATATGACCATTTTCCTGCAATTTCCCATGATTGGCCAGTTTTGAAAAGGCTAAGCTATGGGCACACCTGCTTACATAAGGTTGGCACTGTTTAAAGAGGTATACCACTAGGCAGATTGAATTGGCTCCACTACACATTGCTTACATTTACTAACTTGAGCTGTGCTGCGGTTAGCATTGCTTAATAGCTAATTAGCACTATATTTGCCATTTGGCAATGATTTATTCTTCATTACAGGTTATATATGTGTCTGGTATCCGTGATTCATGTGTACATATACTGCAAGGGGAACTGGGGAATTCTACTCTTTATTACAATCACACCTTAGATCTATGCTTACTGCAGTACTCCAGTTCACATATTTATGTTCTATGACAGGTTAAACAACATCACACTGTACATAGATTCAGTTTGCATGTTTGGTTTGACTTTCCTGTGGTGAGGATTAGTTTGCTGATACCTCATTCATATCTATTGCTATGATGGCCTGGTGTTTAACTACTGTGACTATAGTGTGCAAGTTCCTGAGTTTGATCCTTGCAGAGGCAGTTTATTTTTTTGCTAGGCAGAACAAGGACCGTTGGATACAGTGTGATTAAGGTACATTTGAGCAGTTGTAAGCAGGTTTGCATGGGGGTAAGCACTGCCTACACAGGTTAAGCAATTTAGAGGCTTACTGGGTATAGGACACTGTAACTGGAAATTAGCAGTGTTTACCTTCATGCTAACCCATGCACACGGCCTTATACTCACTTAATGGTGCTGACATATGCTTACTTCTCCTTCCTGCTGCTTAACCTGACTATTGCTTTATGCATAATGATACTGGCACCTCACATGTGCATTTCCTGCAGTACTCTACGTCATATATGTATATATATTTTTTTTCATGGCAGCTGTACAACAATTCATATATATATATATATATATATATATATATATATATATATATATATATATGCTATTCCATGGGTTATGCAACATACATATTACTCATACTGTGCTTCGCCATGGGAAATGGTATGTCTCAGTTACCTTCCTGCCCCCCCCCCCTCCATTCTCACTTACATCCATGGGGCATTCCCATTAGAACGGGTCCATCTAACCCCAGCACACCTCGGCCAATAATGTCTTATCCATCATTCCCGCCACCACCTCCCTCCCTCCTCCACATCAATCATCCTTCCTACAGGTTACATCCGAATCTCACCACACCACTACGCATTGCCCACTCTACACTTTTCAGGACCCATAATGTACATTGTCTCACCCCATGGATCTTCAGGGTTCCCACACATTCATTCTGCAAACATACATATCATTCTTTGCTTACCTGTAAGAGGACTTTTTTTAGCAGAATGTTTGGGGTCGTCCCACTAGGGACAAACATGCGTTTGTTTAAGATTAGACTTTGCAGGTTGACACTGTTTCTCCCACTGGTAGTATCCTGTCAGTAGTCTGGGTAGCAGTGCTGTGCAATCCTTAGCGGTGCTTAATATTGAATTTGCATGATATTTGCCTTTTGGCATTGATGTCTTCTTCATTTCATGTTATATATGTGTCTTGTATCCTTGATTCATGTGTACGTACGCTGTATGGGGTCATGGGAACTTCAACACTTTATTGCAATAGCACCTCACATCTGGCCTTACTGCAGTATTCCAGTTCACATATTTATGTTATGTAGCAGGTTATACCACTTCACATTGCACATGGATTCAGTTGACATGTTTGGTTTGATTTTCTTGTGGTGAGAATTAGTTTGCTGATACCTCATGCACATCTATTGCTATGATGGCTTTGTGGTTAACTATAGTGTACTGGGTCCTGAGATTGAGCCTTGCAGAGGCAGTTTATTTTGCTGCTGGGCAGAACATGGACTGTTGGCTCCAGAGTGATTAAGGCACTTTAAAGAAGTTGTTAGCGGGTATGCACGGGTTTGCACGATGGTAACCACTGCTAACCTCAAGTTACAGTTTCTTACACTCAGTTAGCTTCTACTTTGCTTACTCTGTGTGGGAAATGCTTACCCCTGTGCAAATGCACTTAGACACACTTACTACTGCTTATTTGTGCTTAAACCTGTTTACTAGTGCCTTATTCATTATGACACTGACATTTCACATGTGCATTTAATGCAGTACTCGAGTTCACATTTGAATGGTATTATGTAAGTTATTCGGCAAAAGGATGCAAAAATATGTTCATATACAGATTTCACATGGAAAGTGATATGTGTTGCAGTGGGACTTGTACCGGGAATGCTTGTTCATTAGGCGGATGCTCTAACCACTACACTATTGCTGCGCTGCTTCATTTGCATATATATATATATTCCTTGTTATCCTCTTCAGCCTTTTCAGCTGCTTTAACCATAGCTAAGCAATGGGCAAACCTGCGCACCTATGGTTAGCTATACTCAGGGTTTTAAAAAAATAAATAAAAGGGTTTCTTCATTTTATTTGACTGTACTGTTGCTGTTGAACACATGGGGACTGTTGGTGGGGATATGCAGACACATATGAGCAGTCTCACTCATTTATTTACCTATTCTTCTGTTCTACTTTGCAGGGGCATGTTTATTCTGAGAGCTTTGCTCTCAGACATGCCTCCTGCACTCATCCACGCTCCGTGTAGCATTAGGAGTTCAGGCAGCGCACCTTCATTAATATGCATGGTGCGCTGCCATCCTCCTCTTAAACTGCCGCTTCCGTGCAGGACTAGATCAGTCCTGCATAGAAGATTAGTAAATCCGGGGGATTTTATACAAAAAAGGGTTCCTTATAACTGTAACAAGGTAGAAAGACAGAAAATAGAAAGACAGGCAGGTATGTCCTTTGTTTTTAGAACACATAATGTATAGGGCGAAAGTTATCTGAGAAAGAAAGAGATTGCAACAACAGAATTCAGATTATAGAAATATGTTTTAGTATTATGGAAGTGTATATTCATTAGAAGAGTGATCACTTAGATGGCATAGTTTATATGAATAACATGCAGGATTTAATCATGCATAAATAGATGAAAAGGTATCCTTAATAATGCAGGTATTCATCAGTTTTCATTTACCATGAAGAATATAAGAAGCAGAATAAACATTTATTAGATGCAATTAGACTCTTTACTTGTAAACTCTTTTATTTCTTTTTTATTCCCTGGATACTAAGACACAAAACGTATTCAAATATTCTAAATACATAAATAAATAAATAAAACAGCTACCAAAAAAAAACACCTATCATAGACAAAGGCAGAGTCAACATGCTTATTTTGGGCAATGCAAGAAGTGATAATTAATTCATACAGGAACTGCAATACTATTTTAATTATTTCTGCATTATTCTCCATTTATAAATAGCTTATGATTTTCCCATTGCAGGTATCACATAAACAATATTTATTTCACATTCATTGTGCTTTAATAGCAAGTTAATGATGCAATAATAAGTTGGTAGAAAGGAAGGGGGCTAGTTATTATTTTAGCTCTCTGCTTATTCCAGAAGCTTACAATAAACATTAGCATTAGCTCTCTGTTTCTCAGCAGCTGTTTTATACCAGAAATATAGAAGATACACTATGCTATCTCAGTAGTCAGAGTAATTTATTTCTGCTACTAGAAGGTATCCTAAGGACCTTTTAAATATACTTCTTCCCTCCTCTCTATGTAAAAGCATTTTCTGCTGTTCCACAATTACATAAAATGGTTTTAAGTGCTATTTGTGAAAATGGATATAAAAAATCCATTGATTGCCTGAAAGCCTTTTTTTCACTATGCATTTGTTCTCCTTCTTATTTTTCAAATGAGAGCACCAAATAAATAAGTAAATAACAGCTACCTGTTCTAGATGCCTCTTTATATCACTTTGCATAATGTAGCCCTTCTAAGTTTTAAAGTAAAGAGTAGTTGCAGTTGTTCTGGCTGCTGAGTGATGTATAAAGCAATACCAGTATGTTACTATATTTTGTTAACAAGTAGAAAGGAAAATGTAAAAAAAAAAAAAAAAAAAAACTTCAAATATCAGTCATTTGTGCACAGGATTTTATCTTTATTATTTCTACTGCAAACAGTATATCTCATGAGTATCATTCTGGTGACTTTGTACACACACTACACAATCGGCTGACTGTAGTTAGAAAGATCATGCAACATTTAAGCTCTTTCTATTTAAGTTATCTAGCCACAGGCAGTGAAACTAAAGTGGGCTTATAACTGAATGAGATTATCCCTATCGTCCTTCTACTATGAGTCAGTAAGTGCACAAGCAACCATGTTTAATATTCAGCATCAACCTAAATGTATCAGATATTACAAACTTCTTGTAATTCCGAAACATTAACTAAGCACTAAAATGTGACACAACTGAGATGTGTATTGGCATTACCTGGCCAGTGCTGGCCCCTCAGCTAATCTCTGAGTTCAGGCAGCAAGCTCCCTCCTGATAGTTTAGATTGCCCACCAAGACTGGGGCTACTGGTCTTTGCACCTGTAGAACAAAACATAACATTCACAGATCATAGGGCTTCCCGCCATATTTCTCATAATAGCAGGTCACTGAACCACAAAGGAGGAATACAAGGGTCCCTGCCTATGAAGTGATTACCTCTTGACTCAGGTATCTAAAGCTTGGGAGTGAGGTTGGAACATTGATGATCCAGTCACCAGAGTGAATTGCAAGGATTCTGAGGAGAACTTAAATACTTCAGCTCTGCCCCACAGTGACTTGTTCAAGTGACAAGAGGCCTGTGGGCAAGTTGTTCTTATCCATCTAATATGAGCCAATATATATACCAATTTGCATTTGCCAACATTATTAATAATCAACATCAATTTAAAACCATCAAATACTATAAAGTCATTCTGAAACTGAAACATTATCTAAGACAAAAACCTCGACACACCTGAGAAGCTGGCTGACATTATCTGGTGTATGACAGCCCCCTAACTAATGTCCAAGTGCATACTGTAAGTTTCCTCGAATAGTTCGCATTGGCCTCTAAGACTGGGGCTACCAGTATTTGCCCCCTGAAACACAAAACATGATATTTACAGCTCTTAATGCCTCCTGCCTAACCCCTCATAATAACAGACTACAGAACAATAAGGGAGAGTACAAGAGGGATCAAGGCCAAATAAGCAACCATCCACCAGCATGCGACTACATGCTGCCCCCCACCCACCAAAGCCTCTTTATGAGTAGCCACAGTAACTAAGCAAATGCACTTGTGAAATGAACCAGAGTTGGGTAAAAAGTCAGAAGTTTAAGTTAAAGCAATACGTTAAAGTGATACTAAGTGATTCTGGTTAATAATAAAATTGATTGTATCAGCTAAGGCTTTGACCTAAAATATCAAGAATTAACTGTAAACTGAACAAATCAAAGTCCAGGTTAATCAATTCTACTCCAATGGAGTTGTAAAAGTAATTGTTTGGCTTTGTGAATTCCTTGTGTTAGATCACATGGATACCCATGGATCCTGTTGTTTGAGCTACATCATGATTGATAAAGCATTTCAGCAATTCTATGGCACTTGGTTTCACAGCACCTTTCCAAAGGAGTCTAGGCACCAAAGTGGACTAAATGATCTCGATGTTCAGATGTTGACTGCAAAAATGGCTAGGTCTGATAAAATCCTGGCTAATAAGATCTTCTTTGAGACTATGGTCACATAGATTCCTTGTGGGTGTATGATCAAGGTATTAGGCTCAGGCTAAATGATGCTAGATGTCCCCATCACTGAAACCAAGAGCTACTAAATGATTATGGTCCAGAAGATAATTTATTCCATTTGGGTTTGATGCCCTCAATGCAGATCGCTGGATGAAAGAATGACCTATGATCCGCAGGACTGTCATCTGTTTAAAGCAAAATAGTGATGTTATTGCATAATATAAGAAAGGAATGCATATGACTTCCATTTTGCTTGCATGGGATGTCCTTTGAATGTAAGGTTTGATGTCCTGCCTATCTTGAATGAATATGTTGACTAACCATTAACAGAATGCCTGGTCAGTGTTTTGGGTAGTGTATCATTAATTTCTTTGGGTGTAATTGTGTTCCCATGTTTTTTAAAAAAATCAGATCAGAAGGATGAATGCCATTCTCAAATTTGTGTAAAGATGTAATCAATTGAACTGGGCATGTGATATAAGACCACTTCTTGTCCAAACAAGCTAGATTGCAACTAGACTGATCCATCTTGGACCTTTTTAACCAGAATAGGACAAAATCTTTTGTTAAAATGATATCACCCAGCATGCAGACTGTAACAATTCACTGACTTTGAATAATGCTGAATACAGTCAATGAAAATAATTGAACAGAGAATGTATGAATGAAAGTCATCAGTTGTGTAGAACACATTTATGATAACGTGGCCAAAAAGGTGGTAACCTATAAGCTTTCTGGGGTTGTAGGTTAATCCCTTTATGTGACTCCAACCTCCATTTAATCTAATGACTAACCAGTAGTTGGTGATGTGGGATAAACATAGGCAACAAACTAACCATTCTAAGGTAGCTATATGGATATGAATGGAATTGGGGACCTTTCCCATGACCCACATCTGTATTAAAGCTTCAGTTATAGTTAAGGTTGACTAGTGTCTGCTGTGCTGTGATAATCCTTTATAGAAAACCTTAAAAACCTGCAATAATGAGGAATGGGATGTCTTAGTATTCAGGAACCAAGGAATGATCAGAAGAATACTGTCTACTCCTCACCAATTGGCCAGCTCTCCAAAGGTATAGAACTCCTATGATGGAGCACTTCTGGCACCAACTAACAGAACCTGCAGAACTAAAAGCAGCATAAACTCTCAGCCATGCCATTGTGATTCCCAGGAATGGGTTCAGCTGTAAAATTCAGTTTGATCTGTAAGCTTAATAAAACTAGCAAGCTTAAAGCTTGGTGTAGCCATCTGGACATTTATAATTGTTTGGCTAACATTGGATATCAGAGTAAAAAATATCCTCTTGTTGGAGAAATGTTCTTTCCAAATGTGAGTGACTACACAGATTGACAGTATTTGTAGAAAAGTTATATGTATTTTTCTTTCTTCATACCATAAGTTAGCGCATCTAGTCAAAAACACCTGCCCTGAAAGTTTCCACCCATGCACAGGCCTGTTGCTGCATTTTTTAATGAGTTGAAGAGTATCCAAATAAACCCATGTGCTCTGCCAAAGTGTGAAACCATTGTATAGCTTCAAACAATTTTTTTTTCCCAATGTGAAAGTCCTCCTTGGTCTTAGCTGTGAGCTATAACCAACTGTATTGGCATTTTCTTTCACTCAGTAGGTAGGATAGGGATATAAGGAAATTTCAGGCTGGGTAGCGAGATAAGTTAAGTAAACCACATAACTGCATGAAGTCTCTGACTCTAAATTTCTTGTCATTTAGAAAGCTTGTCAGTTGTGGAACTGAGACACTGCAGCTTATCAAAAGCTAATTTAAATGCTGCAATCTACACATCAGTTACCAAGCCCAAAAAGGTAGCTATTAACAGGTAATTGTCTAAATAATGAATGGGCTGCATGTCCAGGCACAGAGCCCTGTCAGTAGCAGATAAATATGGTACTGAATGTTTCAAATACTGAGCAGCCCATGGACATTGTCATGTCAAAGTAGAATTTGTCATCAAAAGAAAATCCAAAAAAGGGCCAATCCTCTTCTCTTATGGAAGGAGGCAGAAAGCAGACTAAATATCAAGCCTACAAAGCCAAAGGCTGAAATTCCTTTGTTAACATTAGCAGCTTCAGACAGAGTTGCATAGCATCATTTGCATTGTTCTCTGTCAATAAAGTCATTAACGGTAGACCCAGCTGGATGGTGAAGATGATGACTGAACTGGTATTCCCGTCTTTCTTTTCCTGAACTAGCCCAAAAGGAAACATTTTAAAAGAGGACTATTGGTGTTTGTGAAGGGGCAGCAAGTTAGATTTCAAGCACCTTGTGAACTTCTAATTCATTTCACAGGTTCATATGTGTTTACTAGGCTAACAACCACAATGGCCTTTTTAAGCCTTGCCATGCATCCCAAATTTTCCTTTAATGGAGGATAGATTTTTCACAAATGTATTGCCTCTCAGGTCTGATGATCCAATGGCAAAATCAGAGAAGAACAACAGGAACCTAATGCTTTGCAAGTGTGGTGTGCTCGGCCAAACCATTAACGAATCATACACCAACGGCCAGCAATCGCAATACTAAAACACATAAATCCAAAGTAAATAAAAAATGTTTATTTAGTAACCATTTTGAATTTCTTGTTCAAACCAGTTTCGGCTAATCAGCCTTCATCAGTGAACAGAATTTTCCATCCAATGTGAGTGATGAATATTTATACATAGCCCCAACCAATGAAGAACATGGTATGATCCAACAGAATAATACAAGCAACTAAGTTAGCAATAGGTATCATAGTTTGCATCACAATCTAAATAATAATGTATAAGGCATAATAAAACATTATATAACAAAATAATGAAGTAAAACATATAACCCAAATATGAGTAAGTATTATGTTCAAGTGCATTATTACTTATTTAATTCCACATAAAGGCACATTATTTCATAATTCCAATGCCAAACATATCCTATATACATCACGGTATAAAAATCAAGTAATATATATCCAGAGACAGTTATATACATACATGAATGTATTTGACATATCGTAACATGTTATCTAAAAAACATTAGTCTCATAGCGTTCCTTAATAACACAAAAGGATCCAAAAAAATCATATATAGTTTGCATGCCAAGTGAAGAAACTTGGTACATGAAATAATTATTTTGAAAACATGTTTGACCATATATCTGTATATATACATGCTCCTAAACATATTGACATTTCATAAATTATTTCACCCACTGCCACTAATAGCCAATGGATTCACCTCCTATATATATATATATATATATATATATATATATATATATATATATATATATATATATATATATATATATATATGTGTGTGTGTGTGTGTGTGTGTGTGTGTGTGTGTGTGTGTGTGTGTGTGTGTGTGTGTGTGTGTGTGTGTGTGTGTAACAAATTTACTAGTAGAGCATACATCATATCATGTTCCCTTTTTCCAACCCATAGTGTATGTTGTCCCATTCAATTCTCAGATAGAGCATCTTCTGTGTGGAGGCATGTGTGAAGGGGTGTGCCTTCATTGAAGGTTGTGCATCAGGACTGGTAACTTGGCACATAAAAATCCACTACCAAACATTAGCAGACTGGAGTTCCGCTGTGGCGACCCCTGACCGGGATAAGCCAAAAGACACAACAAGTGTATGTTATTTATATACCAAGTAGAAACTTGGTAAATTAATTAATTTGAAAACATGTTAACAATATATAGATATTAATATGCTCATAAACATATTGAAATTTCAAGAAATTCTACTCCAATGGCTACCAATAACCTATGGATTAAATTCCTATACCTAACATCTTCAAAACTATTACAAATGATCATTAAGACCTGGAGGAAATAGTGCCCCAAGATTAATGATCCAATATTTTTCTTTATGGTTAAGGATACTATGCCAACCTTGTTGATTACTTCTATCCCCTGTGATTTTGTCTATGATCATAAACATGAACTTGGTATTGGTGTGTTTAATAGTATGTCTATAGAGGGCGTTAGTTTTTTTTTTTTGTTCCGTATGTCACTTTTGTGTTCATTCATTCGAGTTCTGAGTGAGCGAGAAGTTTGGCCAACATAAAAAGCTGAACATTGGCAGGTGGCTAAATACACAATCCAACTGCTGCTGCAGTTACCAAAGACTCTTAAGTCATAAACCCTACCAGTGTTGGCACTGTTAAATTGTTTAAGTTTACTTACTTGTTGGCATGACCCACAGTGTCCACATGGGAAAGTGCCCAAAAGTTGGTCTCCAGTTATGGTCATTTATTTGTATATTGCACCCCTACTTTCCTTATGCTTATAATGAGAGACTAGGGCACCCAATGTTTTGCCACGTCTGTATGAAAGCTGACATTTGGGACCTAAAAGTCCCCTTAATTCCTCATTAGCCAGAAGTATGTTCCAATGGGTATCCAAAATATTCCTGATGACATTATGATTTCATCCATATGTGGTTACAAACCTTAGGGCAGGCTCCACCTGTGTGGTTTCTTGTTTCTTGTATTCTAATAATGTATTCCTATCCTGACTGGTGGACCATTCACTTGCTCTAAGTATGTCAGATTCTCTTTAGCCCCTTTCCAGAAACCTGTTATAAAGATCCAATTTGGCTTGATCAAAATCATGTTCTGATGAGTTGATACGTTTGATGCGCATAAATTGAGATTTGGGTATGTTCCGGATGGTGTGGCATGGATGCATACTCGACGCATGGAGCAAAAGTGTTGTACTGTGGATACTTCTGATAAGTCTTAGTATTTAGGGTATCATCTTTATTCCTGTAGACTGTAACATCCAAGAAATCAACAGTATCCTGATTTGATGTTACAGTAAACTCTATACCCTATATGTTTCCATTCAAATATTCCACAAACTCCTATAGATATGCCTCATCTGCACGCCACACCATCCAGCAATCATCCAAATATCTGCACCAGATATCTATCTCTACCATATCCAGGTTATAGAGCGGATTGTAGATCATACATTCCTCAAAAAATGCCATGAATAGGTCTGCATATATGGGAGCAAAATATGCTCCCATAGCAGTACCCTGAAGTTGCCAATAGCACTCTCCCTGAAAATAAAAAACATTTTTGTTAAGTACATGTTCTGCCATGCATACTAACAATGTATTAAATCCAGGTGGATATAGAGCTGAATGTTCAAGCCAATACTGCAAGGCCTGTAAACCAGCCCAATGAGGTATACTAGTATATAAGGATTTCACATCCAAAGTACACATGAGCCAGCCCAGCTCCAATTGTGCATCCTGTATTATTTGAAGAAACTGGGTTGTATCCTGTAATCTGGCCCTAACAAATGTAAGAAAAGGTTTCAAATATTGTGTAAGAAACACCGATAGAGGTTCTGTCAAGGAACCAATGCCAGACAAAATTGGTCTTCCAGGGGGATTCGAGATTGATTTATGAATATTAGGGAGAAGATAAAGAATTTGTTTTTGTGGGTCTGTAACCATTAGATGTTTCACTGTACTCTTGGTAATTATACCTTCCTCCTCTGCTTGATTCAGAAATGTATCTATGTCTTTCTTGAATACAGGAGTTGGATCAATAGACATATACATGTAGCATCTAGTATTGGAAGGTTGTGCCTTGCCCTCATTCAAGCAGTATCCCATATTCATAACCACAACCGCCCCTCCTTTGTCAGCTGGTAGAATAACAATATTATGATTTTTCCTCAATTCATCCATAGCCATCTTTTCAGAGGGGGATATGTTTTGACCCATAAAACAAGATTCTCTATTTGGAAAGTGTAGCTGTCTGAGTACCAATTGTAGAAAAATGGATACATGTTTGTTCATGGGTGGTTGGAATTCAGATTTATGAAATCTGAATTCATTAGATCTTTGAGAGGTTTTATCTGAAAAAAATAGTTTAAGATTTAAGTTACAACAAAAACATATTACATCAGAAGCTATATTATACTCATCAGAGAAAAACCCAGGTACAAATCCAAGACCTTTATTAAGTAGTTGTTCCTGTTTGTTTGTAAGTGTTACATCAGACAAATTCAACACATTCTTATAGGCATTATCAATCATTTTAGAAGTGTCTGTATCAACCGTTCCACAGAGTTTGTTCTTGTACCCATGCTTGTGTTTGCGGCCTCCCCACCGCCTCTTTCCATGTTTAAAGGGTGTGTTGCATTGGATTTTTTACAGATAGGTGACTCCATGTAACTAACACTATCATTGTCCATACAGGAGGATTCCTCCCCTGATGTACTAATGAAAGAGTTATCATTGGTCTTAAGGATAGATCTGGGTCTCTTCCTGGGTCTACTGTTTGCTGTCCCCTGACTGGTATCCATGAACTGTACTGATCTAAAGGATTCAAATGGATGTCCCCTTTGATAATCAGTAATGTCGCTATTAAATTTCTTAATTTTTCTCTCCCTAGTCTGTTTTTCATAGCTCGCCAATTCCTTTGAGAGTTTATTCACAGAACCTGCATATATGGGTAGGAACTCATACTTTTTGCATTCCTCACAAAGGGTTTTCACCTCAGTTAAGTTAGTATCAACCATTCTTTCATAATATGAAGCAAGTATCTTAACAAACGTCATAGAAGCGTGTTGTAGTGCCACATTCCATTCTTTGGTCAGTCTCTCTTCAGATCTACCAACCAAAGGTTGTAAGTGAATTCTAAGGCCTCTTGGGGCTATATCCCTATTTATGTATGCACAAAAAAGTCTAAGATGCCAAATATTTGCTCTCATGCTCTTCAGGCCCTTGCCTAATTTATTAAAGGCCATATCACATCCATTAAAAGGATTGTTCAAGGAGCCATTTTGATTTTTGCCTGGCATGATATCTATCCCAAAAACTCCAATATCATCCCTATCGGTACATAATCCATAAAGAATGTTCTCCAGATCTGTATTTGCATGCATCCACAATAATATGTACAAAAGTAAAAATACACAACATTTGTGTAATAGGTTTAGTAATGCTACAAAATTAACAAAGGAATTGGCCCTCTATGAACACAGATACTCAATATTCTTATTTAATAATTATAGGGCACTTACTGATATCAATGGACATGTATATATTTGTCTAAAAGTCTACTAGTTTCTCAGTTACAATATCGATATCAGTCAAAGGACAGCAATACTGCAAAATCATAGAGCCAGAAAAGTCCAGATCCATCCTTAGACCACTTTGAGTCCCTAGGTTGTCTAGTATAACCTAAAGAAATAAAGTGAAAATGATCCCTATTGTGGTTTAACAAAAACTTCCAAATTAACTTATTGTTACTAACAATGGTTGTGTATAGTATTCTGATTGAAGTTCAACAATTTCTACACACAGAGCTGTGACTGATCATCACTATCCTTCTTGAGAAGTGCAAAAAAAAAAAATCAGAGAAAAACCTACAATGAGAAAGCGAGCTGCCTGTCTGTTGGTATAGGTTGTCAGTTCTGTTGCCAGCTTCTGGGAATGCAATGCATTAAGAATGTAACTGGCCCTGAAAGATTTTTGTCTTTAACAATGAGAAGTAGATGTTCCTCTGGATTCTGAGGTGTAGCCTGGATATAGTTTATTTGTCAGTTTGTGTGTTGGTTGATGATTGACCAATCTTCATCCACCATCTAGCTGTTTGGTGATTTATCCACCATGGGAATAATGGAGAGGAAACCTACATGATGGCCAGGAACATTTACCCTTATTGAAAGCCCAAAACTGGTTAACCTTTGTGTTGCTGTTCAAAGGATGCCTAGTGCTTGGGTTGTTAGGTTTATTGAGCCAAATGGGTGACATTGATGGTAGCAAAGAAACTTGTCAGTAACCCTCAAATTTCTGAAACATTGAACATACTAGGACTATGGTAGACCTTCCAGATATGATGTGCTTCCCTAATTGTGAGAAAACACACT
Organism: Protopterus annectens; assembly: GCF_019279795.1. NCBI lineage: Eukaryota > Metazoa > Chordata > Ceratodontiformes > Protopteridae > Protopterus > Protopterus annectens. The sequence goes on along the minus strand of NC_056735.1, from coordinate 1,591,846,842 downwards.
AAAGGAGAAAGGGCTTGTTTTGGGTCTTTTTGAAACAAGATGGCCATGTAAATGGCAAAACCTAAAATACAGTTGTCCCAATTTTTCAAGATTGATTTAGAGGACACTTTTTTGCTAAGAGTGGCCAGGGCTGCCATGAGATCTTTAGACCCTGTATTTTCTGCCTCAATAATCATATTCATGTTACCTGCATCATTTAAATCAAGGACATCTGAGTAATCACTCTTAACAGCTTTCTCTTTAATATTCCTGGGCACATGAGCAGTAATATGGGCATCTGTGAGTATAGGACCTATGAAAACTGGGATTTTCCATGGGACCTAAAATCTGGGTTTAATTGATATATGGCTTTACTGATATATCTTTGAGAGAGGAGGGAGGAATTGTGTGTTGGTTTTTATTTTATTTCAATGTGGACAGATATCCATCCTTTCAATAGAGCTGCTGGGTCATTTCAAAGCAAAACTCTTTTCTGACACCATATGAAATATTCTAGCTTTATCTTCCTCCAATAGTCTAAAAACCCTTCTAAATTTAGAGTGTGCTCCCCCCTACACTTGTTACTATTTCCATACCTCCCTTGTTGCCTTCGGTTTCTTGGGTGCCCTCTGTCACCTGGATTTTGATCTAGTGGTATCATTCATAAGTTGGGAACATGTTTCCAACCATCCTACCTAGGTTTTTTTACACTTATTTAGATTAACTGGTCAGTGTCAAAACAATATGCAGTCTTCTCTTGCTAGAGGCAGATCTATTTTTGTCATGGGCTGCTTCCAACTCTGAAAAAAGGTCTTGGCCTTCAGATGTTAAGCATTCCCTTCCCATCTATTCTTCAAAGCCTGTAAGGGAGAGGGACCTGTAAAATAAGCTTAGGTGATTAGGAGGCTTGAATAACTTAAATAAATGCAAAATTACCCAATAAACACTAGCCCTGAATTAAACAACAGATCAGAGATTATGTATCTAGAAAGAGCTCATAAACCTCAAAAAAAAAAAAAAAGATGCTATGACTGAAGTGATCATCAAATGTTTTACACCTGAATCACCATGAAATAAGAAATTGGTTATGTGCCTCATGGTATACTATATATTACACACTGTTTTAAATGTCATGAATTGACATTAACAGTATGTTTCCCTTTTGTTCCTTAGCCTTACTGAAAAAAAAAAAAAAACAACTTGCTTTTGCCTGTCATTATTTACGTAATTTAAAATGTGTTATTGTAGTGTGCCCAGGGTTACACAACAGTATTACAGTTCTGTAGTTTTCCTGCTTGTGAACCCTCCCAATTCAGTTCTTAATCAAATGCTATATGCTATCCTACTAAACAGGAGATGGCATTACATTTAATGATAACTCGACAATGTGCCATATTGTGATTAGCATCCAAGCTCCTTGAGTTATTTTTAAAATGATTAGATAGAATGGCAAAAACAAGTAAGCAACACCAATAAACAAATTCTGCAGTGGGACCTAATTCAAAGGAATATTTATTTTAAAATGGTTTATTTTTGAGAGTTATGTCCATACTGCTAAACTCAAGAAAGAAATGCCCATCAAACTGAATGAATATAGGTATATCTAGATGCACCACTGCTGCAAGTGTACTAGAATCCCTTTGTAGAGCAGTAAACCCATGGTTTCTCAAGAGAAAAAGAGTCACTTAAGATATAGAAAAAACTCCTTTCCACATCACCAAGCGCTACAAAACTCATTAACAGTTAAGGAGCTTTAGATCCCCTCAGCTTAGTTGTCCAAACAAAAGGAGATCATGTTCAAAATTAAAAACCCTCCCTTCACCCATAAAATACCAGTCTAAGAAAAAAATGACACACTGACTCCCAGAACTGCTGTCCATCCATGGACATTCATCAGACTCAAATGAAAGTCATCAAAACTTCTTGCCATCATGAAACAGCATCTGATAGCACGATGCCAGTAGCAGTATGATTCATCATATTTAAAATTCATAGTAGCGAGCAGGAAACAAATTCTACTTTTGATAATCAGAATCAAACACCATCTTGTATCTGAGAAGAAAAAATCGTAACCATTTTGCCAACCCCTAAGTGATACAATTCAAGGTTCCTGATAACTGCTCCAGAATTAAAATTAAAACATTTGTTTCAGGAATGGACATGTACCCTTGACTGAGTAATAGATGATAGTCAACCAATACTATTACCACTAGCATCACTGAAGCATCAGAAAACAATTGTTAATTCCTAGTTTATTATATATGAATTTTTTTTTCCTTACCTAAACAGTCATTGGAGGACAGGACGGCTCAATATTGCTATGAGTATTGGAAAACGAGGGGACACTATCAATTAATATAACTTACACAGAATGAATGAATTGACTCGATTTAAAGAAAAGATATTGATATGTATTGATGAGACGGCCATTAAAGTAAATTGCATGGCTCTCAAGGGCTACTTAAATATCTCAGCTCCACACACACATCCCCCACTGTCTTGGTTGAGGGACAAAAGGCTTCTGTGCAAGCAATTGTTATACAGCAATCCATATTTGTGAATTAAGAACTATAATCATGAACATATATAAGATCATTGTTATTGTTTTTTCTTTTCTTTTCTTTCTTTATTTAACAGTATATCAGTATTGATATAAGCATACTCATCTTTGATATTTAGAAGCAAATAACTGCATCGCGGCTAGTAACCATTATCTTTTATAGATTGTAAAACTTATTAAAGAGATTGCTTTCTGTAGTGACCAGCACTGTTTTTCATTATTCATTTATCATTTTGTAGTTCCATAATATTTTACATCATGCTCTATAAGCTTTCAGGAAGTAACTCAGCAGATGGCACAAGGAAACTCTATCAGATTGCAAAGCAAAATGCAAAAAGATAATGAAGATAGTTTTCAGGCACCCTTCATAAGTGATGCCAGCAACAACCTACTCAGAAGTCAACAGGACATCAAAGGTAGATGGAAGGAATACTTCCAGCAACTTCTGAATGAAAAGTGCTGCTGTGGGCAGTGTAGACATATCAAACACATGCCACACTGCAGGAAAGAGAGGCTAATTGGTAAATGATTGCTCAGAGAAGTATTAAGCCAAGATGGGAGATCAGCAGATTGGATTCAGATCAGGATGCAGCATAACTGACTTGATGTTTACAGTGAGGCAAATAGTTTAGGAGAAGCTAGAAAAGAAGAAAGGGTGAAATGGGCATTCCTAGAGTTGGAGAAAGTAAAGCACAATGTCCCAAGAAGTCTGATTTGGGTGGTCTTATGATGATTGAAAGTCTCAGAAGCAACAGACGTATTAGAGCAGGCTATGTACAAGAACCCAGACTTATAGAGGGGTTTGCATTGTGTGTGAGCAGGGGTCAGGGTTTAGCACTAAACCCGCTGTTGTTTATCCTGGTGATGAACTAAATTAGTAAGCAGACTGGAGTGGACATATCAACAAAGGTGCTTCATGCAGATAATGTGGTATTACAGGTGAACTCTGAACAAAAACTTCAGCAAATGATACTTGAATGGAATACAAAACTGAAGTCATACAGTATAAAAATGAGTACCAATAAGATATTTCTAATGGCAACAAATGGAGGAAAACAGAAGAAGCTGAAAATTGAGAGCAAAAGGAAAATAGTGCAACATGAAAGGAGCACCAAATATTTGGGTGGGTGGCTGAGGAGAAAAGTTCTTTGAATGAGAAAAAGCACCAAATATTTGGGTGGGTGGCTGAGGAGAAAAGTTCTTTGAATGAGAAAGTCAAAGCTAGGGTCAAAGGAGTTGCAGCCAAATGTTACAGAATGTCAGGGGTAGTGTGTGACAGAAGAATGCCAAAGAAGCTGTAATGTAAGGTGTACAAAACAGTGGTGTAACCAAAACAAATGTGTGCTACAGAAACATGGACAGTGAAGGCAAAGCATTTGAAGACTCCAGAGGTGATGCAGGTAATTGAAGTGGGTTGTGGGCAGATTGAGAAATGAGGACATCAGCTCAGAAGCCTAAGTAGCACTGGCTGTAGAGAAGGTTAAACAGAATAGATTATGGTGGTTTGGACATATGCAGCAAAGCTGAATGAAATCTGTTAATAACGATTTGGGACTAGCAGGAAGAAGGCAAGAGGAAATGACAGTGTCCAGCAAAGAGATGCATGGATTGAGTGAGAGAAGACCTGTGACAGCAGAGAGAGATATTCTGCCCCAAAATTGCATTTACTAGCTTGCAAGTTCTCTTTGTTAATAAGCAAACACTACCTACTCTCCTGGGTACAACCTTCAATGAAGGTATCATTCATTCATGATGTCTCCACACAGAAAGACACTCTAGCTGAACAGGATGTCTTGTGTGCAGAGGAGTTAAAAATACCACCACCACAGTAAATCTTTGTTTTTGTTTGCTCTCTTAACTGATATCTTTCACATTTCTGTCCAAGATCTCTGTATACCTTTTGGAGTTTCCCCTTTTTGTGTTGTCACATGGTTTCTGCTCCCCATTCTTGCAGTATAATCAGTACAGTAGATTGCAAGATTTCACTTTGGTCTCTGCAAAATTTACTGCTGCATGATAGTTTAAAGCAGTGACGCAAGCTTAAACAGCTTGTCCTGTCTTGGATAAGATGGCATCTTGGAGGATTTTAACAAGTAGGATGGAAAGATACTATGTGTGCTTTGTTCATTCTAACAATCACTTCTTGCAGGATCTGCTCTAGAGCTATTTTTCAAATCCAGTTACATGTAAAATACAATTTGGAATAGAGACTTTCAGTCCAAAATCGTTCAACATCTCTTCTTCATCTTCATCTTCACTAAATGTTTTCCCTCTTGACGAGTACCATACCAATAGCCTCATCTAAATGTGTAGAGGTGTTACCCTTTTTGTATTATTCATTCAACATCTGAGGTCTTCAAGTACTGCATTATTGAACTTAGTTCTTCATGTTGCATTGCAATTATCCGAGTTACTGTTTTCAGCAATTTTAGCACTTACTTCTCTGTTTTCATCTTAATGAAGGTCATTGTCATAAAGATCCATGCCTTCCTCTCAATTCTTTTAGCTTACTTTGCATTCTTAACTAAAAAAAAAGTATTTCATACCTGTGAACTGTTCCTGAATTTAACTTAAATTTAATTTCTATCACTCTTAATCCCTCTAAAATTGATGCCTTTTGGAGAAAAGTTAATGAATTACACTTAATAAATAATGACAATAATTAGAGTTATAGATTAATTATACTTTAAAAAAATATATATTAACTCACATTCTCTTCTTCTGCCACTCTCTCAGGTTAATAGTACTAATATTTTAAATATTTGTCCCTTATTATTCCTGGATTTGTCCCTGACTCTGCTGAAATCTGCTGCTGATTACTTGAGAGTTATGACTTCCATCACACGAGTTTCCTTATAATTGACTCAGGTAGCCCTGTTCTAATCTATAATCATTAAAACAATGTTCTCCCCATCTAGGTGCTGTAGCAGCATATTTTTCTGATTACCTTGAAGTGTATTAGATACCATCTGGTATATCTGTATGATCCAGTCCATGTTTTGGGAACTGAAGGTACCTATGACTGCTCTGCTCTTCTTCCTTCCTTACTTTCTTAGCAGAAGGCCATAAATCACCAAGTTTTCTTTCTGGCCTTGTTTAGCAGTAACCCAAGGCCATCACTCTCAAGACTCACGTCTTCCAAAGAAGTTGAAGAAATGTGCACAAACTGAGATAAATATGCTGTTGGAAAAGTAATATCCAAATGTAAAACAAAACGACCAATGGAATAACACACTTGCTGAAGATAAAAGCTTGATTTATTATCAAACAAATAAAATAGGTAAGTGCTTTCACTTTTGCTTCATCAGTCCATATACGCAGAGAGAAGAGCAACCTTTACTTATAGGCAATCCAATTACTAAGCAACGAATCACATTCTAAGGGACACAGTTAAAGTAGAAAGACATAATAAAACCACAGCTTGTGTAAAATTGCATACATATCTGCATAAACTGCATACAGAAAAAATGCATACAAAGAGAAATTCAATATGCAGAAAAATATCAGTGTTGTAAAACAAACACACAGAGACAAACATAAAAAAACAAAAATAAGGAAAAAATATAAAAAGACTTTTAATTGCTAAGACTACGTCCTTCAGAATGGGTCTAAGTGGGACTTTCTCATTAAGCCCACTACCCTGATCAGCTCTCAGTCTTATCATCCATCTAACCTCCCTGGTTTCAGTTAGATTCCTGATGTCACCACCTCTAATGCTGGGATACATTCTGTCAATAACCAGGAACCTGAAGGTGTGTCTGTTGTTAGTGTTGATCACATGTTTAGAGAAGGCATTGGTGGTAGAGGCATATCATATGCTGTATAAATGTTCTCTAATTCTATCCCTCAAGGTTCTATCAGTTTTCCCAACATAAAATGCTTTACAGAGCATGCAATAAACAAGATAGATGACATGCGTAGTTGTACAGGTAGCCCCTATCCTAAAACTAAACCTATGACCAGTATCAGGGTGCTCAAAGCATCCACTTCTGTCTATGAAACTGCAAAAGTTGCAATTACAACAGGGTGTCATAGTCCCTTTAGTCTCACTCACATCATGCTTGTAACTGTCTGGATAGCACAACAACCTCTTCAAGTTCTTCTTGTTCTTGTAAAGGAATCTAGGTGTGTCACCTACAATTCTTTTGATAATGGGGTCAGTGGTTAACAAGCCCCAGTATTTCCTAATCATGTTCATTGTCATTCTGGAATCTGTGGTGTAGCTAAGTGGAACAGAAATGCTGGCAGGTACAACAGTTAATGGATGTGCATTGTCCCCATCCTGTTCAGAAAAATAGGGTTTCCCTATATTGGCCCTTAGGGGGGGAATGGTGGTTAGTACTACATCAACCTCTCCTTCCTTATAACATCTATCCCTTAGCCTACTCCTTAACTGAGTAAGTTCTCAATTGAAACCTTCTTCTGCCTCATTTAATCTAGAGGCTCGAAGCCCCTGTCACTTCACTATGTTTCTAAACACATGATGAAGGTGCATACTGCATCTGTGGAGCAAAGAGTTCCTATAACACAGCTTTCTATAAATTCCTGTGCACAATGACCAATCTGCTTGTCTGTTTATAAGTATATCTAGGAATTCAATCCATGTCTCTGAATATGTCAATGAAAATTTTATAAAGTTGGTGGTCCATTCAGGTCATGATAGAACTCAGTCAGGTCTTCAACCCCACCTGTACAAATAAAAAATAGATCATCTACAAATCTATGGTAAAATGGAATATGCCGTTGAAAGATAGAGGTGGGGAAAATACATTCCTCCTCCCAGCATGCCATATGCCATAACCATATTGGTGCAGCTGTTGCCTCTGGATGTGTCTATCGCTACACCATCCTTTTGTTGGTAGTAGATACCATCAAACACAAAAACATTGTTCTCAAGGACAAATCTCATACTGAGCTGTAATAACTCAAGTAGGGCTTGGTCATAACTGCTGTACTTATTAAGATACCTCTCAACATATGTCAGCCCAGTGCAGTCAGGAATCATTGTAAAGATGGACTGTATGTCCATTGTCTCTAAAAATACCTCCTACTAAGGGGCTGTGTCTTAATGAAGTCAAACAGGTTCTGAAGGAATTGCTTGGAATCCTTGAGCACTATTTGATTCTTATCCACAATGGGACGCAAGTGTTTCTCTATAAAAATGGAGAAGGTTTAACCCAACCCTGACCAGCCACAATGGGCCTCATTGGTGGTTTAAGGATATCCTTGTGGACTTTAGGCAAACCCTGTATGATAGGGATCAGGGTCTCAATGACCAAAAAATAATTACAGTTCATAACTGATTTTATTATTATTCAAGCATTCCATTAATATATTGCCTATTCTCAGTTTAAGAAAATATATATCACTTTTAGTAACAACATTGTAATGTTCATTGTCAGCCAACATCTCTTTCATAGATCGAAAGTAGTCATGCCTATTCATAACTACAATGGAGCTGCCTTTGTCGGCTGGCCTGATGGCTATGGTGTCATCATCACACAGTGTTTTCAATGCCAGTTTTTCCACAGAAGTTAAGTTATTACCATAGCTACCTCTGTTGTTATTAAAAACTTCATGCAAATCATTTTCAATAAGCTTAACAAAGGCTTCCAACAGAGGGTGTGGGGTGAGCATATATATAAGCTAGGTTTCGTGTTACAGTGACTAAGCTAGGTTTCTTAAACATGTTCATATTCACAGAATTCATATTGGTTGTGTCACAAAACTGTATCTTTAGTGACAAATTTCTTGCAAACATTTTAATGTCTAAAATATTGTCAATCAAGTCACTGTGCTGCATGGGTATAAAAGAGAGACCCCCTACCCAGTACACTCAACTCAGAGGGAGTGAGCAATCTCTGAGACAAATTCCACACATTTAAGTTGCTGTGTCTCTGCACATCTTTTTCACTGACTGGGAGTGAGTGATCTCTGATTCAAATTCCACACATTTAAGTTGCTATGTCTCTGCACATCTTTTTCAGTGACTGGTTCATAATCTGCTCTACCGGTAGTTTCCTTTTTGTTCTCACTTTTCTCTGTGACCTGTCTCTGCTGAGCTGTTGTGCCTTGGCAATGGGTAAAGGGAAGCAAATGGAGTTGCTGCTGGACCCGGGATTTCTGCCATCCAAGTTAATGTTCTGATTATTAGGAATTTTCCTCCGAACATCGTTTCCCAGGACCAGGGTTATCTCACCCTGTAACCCATTTACTCCAGTAATTTCCTCGGACTTGGATACATCTGGACAAGTATCAGTAGAATTGTCAGTTACAGTATTATCAAGTTCTCTGTGAAGAACAGCACTGCAAGGGTTTAAAGAACTACTAGGTGCAGGTGTAGTGCTGTTACTGTTTGGATGCCCTGCTGCATCTGTACATGACTCAACATTCATGTTGTTATTATTTCTATGCCCAGAGGTTACACATGAGTCATTCAATTGGCCATTGTTATTTCTGGGCCAAGTGAAAACATTGCTCAGTTTGAAGTCACTAGTTTCCCTATCCATTTTCAAACATTTCTGTTGTAACAACTTCCTTTCATATAAAAGTGCAGTATCCACAAGTTTATCTATGGAGGAGTCTACCATGCATTCTGGAAAACGCTTATACAACTCAGTCTCGCAGGTCCTATCCAAAGTTTTGGGCTAAGGCAACCAACTCGGATGGGCTCTCTAGTGGCCTCTTCCTTGGTGCTATCATTTCATATCCATATCTGCCAGACATAAAATTGTATCTAACTGAGTTGAGAAGATCTCTGTTCCAAGGATCAATATTGTTTCTTCTGATCAATAAATTGTCATTCAGAGATCCTACTAGCTTGCCCTACAAAATTTTCCCAAAAACTTTAATGGAGTTAAAAAATTATTATTAATAATAATAATAATAATAATAATAATAATAATAATAATTCTATCTATGACATGATTATGTAAGGGCTGGACCATCTCTGTCTTCCAGTCTTTTAGCAAGGCTCCTTTAATTGGAAAGAAATGACACAGTTTTACCAATTATTCACCATTGTGTCCTCCAGTTCCTTTTATAACAGCAAAGGCAAGAGTGCCTGGTTCATGTTTCTTATACCAAATACTTCACTGATTTATTGCCATATTTCTTTTATACTCATTTTCCTGTTTACATGTCCTCATCCATGCACTTCCTGTCTCCCATTTGGACACACCTTCTTCTTCCTTTTTTTCTGTAGCTACTGCTCTGAAGGCATAATTCAGTATTCTAGCCTTTACTTTCAGGATTCTCGTATTAAACCTTCACTGCACATATGATTGAAACCTCCCATATTCTCCACTTTATACAACAAATATCTACCTTTCCCTTGCACATTGCATCACCTCTTTCTTTCTCACTGCCTTGTCTGGTTTGACAACATTTATTGCAGTTTTTATACATTGCTTTTAAACCTACCCATCTAAACTCTTTCTGAATTCCTTATTTTTTACGTGTTTAGTGTTTTCTTCCACCTTTTTTCCACTCCAGTCACCTTGTCTTTATCAGATTGCCCTTTTTCGTATTTGGATATATACTATTTCTTTGACAATTCTATGCTGCATGTCCTGTCTTATTCATTGTTTTCAATATCCACATTATATATCTAGCATCTTCCTAACAAAACTGAAATTATCGTCCTCAGAAGACTTGGTTCTCTTAATGATACATTTCTGACAAACAGACCTGGAACCTTATATGGCAGCATAGACCAGGCCTTGCTTTCACTGACTTTATGAAGCACACCTACCACCTCATTAGGTTCCTGGATACTGCGTTAAAAGTAGTCGCACTTCCTCTGTGGCATCCTGTATATTCTTTAAGCTATACTTTCTGGCTAACATCAGTCATAACCAGGGTTCTTTTTTTCTTTCATGCGCATTTTAAACTTTTACATAAGCCTTGCTGTTTCTGTTAGTTGATCTTGTTGAGTGATATAATATAGCTGATTACCAGATATTTTCTGCTTGGTTTTCCTTTCTTGGGACTATCAGGTTATGAAGATGTTATTTTCCCCAGACCCTTTAGTCTTCTGCCTTTGAGTGCTCATTGCCCGACTTAAGCACCACCCTCTGCTAACCCCAAATGTACATTCTCATGATACTACCACTGCTGGCATGTGTCTGTATCTGCATATACATATATATATGTGTGCGTGTAAAGGTAAAAATGGTGTGTGCATTAGTGTATAAAGAGTTACAGCTGTATTATTGGGTACCATTTGACTGAACTGCACTATCTCAGATAACCACAATAACAGACAGCAATATTGGCATCCATATTACTGAATTCATGGACTGGCCCCACTGCTGGACCCATGGTAGCATTTGTTCCTCATTCTGCAGCATTAAAGTGCTTGAATGCTCAGAGTATTTTGCCATAGCGGAAATAAATGTTGCTGGCTTTCAGATCAGTCATCCAGGGATATTGCTTTGTAATGCTGTAGTTCATGATAATGCAATAGTTAACCTAGAGTTTATATTAGTCCTTCTATTAATCTATATATCTATATGAGAAAGACATCTATCTATATGACATAAACATTTATCCAATCTGGATTATAGATAGTCCGGTAAACAAACATAAGGGGGCTAAACCAGTAAAACTGTTTAATGAAATGTGTTTATATCCAGTTTAGTTCCTTCATTCTACAGTATAACAAACATGTCAGCAACTTACACAATGAAAACAATCTCTGCAAGTATGTGACTTAATTTCCTACTCTGAATGTTACTGACTGTATTTTAGCCAATAATTAAGAAAATAATATGGCAATTCCATATACATTCATTTTATTTTATTTTGAATTTGTTAACTGGAGAAGAGAACTGCACCAACTGGACACGTTTCAGTCTCATTCCTGGGAAAACACAATAGTTACACAATAGCTATATGACATTATGGGTCTACCTGTTATTGCCAAAATTCCGCTTCATCAAACTTCAGAAACATGGGACGACTTTTACCAAAAACATACTTTTTTTGAATGTTCACATCATCGGATTTTTACTCCAGGCAAGGAGACACTTGGCCCCCATGAGGAAATTTTCCCTTTTCCCCACTATAGAGCAATATCAGAGTTAGTATATTTAGTTGGGGGGGGGGGTTGATATGCTTTGGTGTGTAACTGAAAGGGGGCTTAGAACATTAGAAGCCATGTGCAGATATGCAGAGAGAAAAAAAATACCTGCATTTATTAATAAAATAACACTTATCTGCTGCATAGTTGCATCTCTACAATTCTTTTAATGATATGTTTAATACTCACCAAAAATACAAATTAATCAGGTAGCTAGATGACCTTGAACACAAGGCTATTGGAACTACATTCAGGCTATGTAAAGCTTATTAAGTTCAACATGGTTAATTTTTAAGACACCCATAAATACAAATGCTGGATGATAGCAACTTTAAAATCCTTGATGCAGGCTATAGAAAAATATTATTTTAAAATATAGAAAATATTGCTAATTGTAAGAAAATTAGAAAATGTACTGTTAAGGTACTTCACCCTATAGAATAACCATGTCATTAAAAGTTAAATTAACATATTGCCTAATAATAGTTTTAACTAGTTGATTTCGATATAAATAGGTGTATACTACAACTCTGATTCAATCTATAAAAGCCTCACAAGATTAAAAATGAGAGATAGTGTGAGAATTATTGAGTCTTGCCTTGAACATTGCTACTAAAATAATATTTGCAAACACTGCACAAATTAACCTTTCTTAACAGATGGTCACCTGAGTACTTTACTTGATATAGGGAAAACTCATGTATTTAGCTCATATTGGTTACTAGGGATGACAAGTTAACCAGTGGTGGTTAAATAGAGCCACATCATTAGAGATTAATTGAACTATAACCTGCTGACATGATGACTAACTAGAAATTGTCATTTTGAACAAAGCAGCTGCAGCACTGCTGTAGCTAAACAAGGTATGAGGTAAGATCCTTTGCTATTTAGGTAGCAGTGTGCGATGTAAGAGGAACAGAGGGGGAAAGAGAGAAGGAGAGAGAAAGAAATAAAAGAAGACAGTGAGAGACAGAGAGAGGGGCAAAGACTTCCCATACAGCTGCTTGACATTAAGCCTAACTAGCTTGAAGCGTGCTGTAATGTGTCTCACACATCTTCCTTCTCTTTCCAGTAGAGAATAAGCCACTGTCTGATAAGGCATCCATTTCCTCTGTGAAACTAATTGAGTTCAGCAGTTACAAATGTTAATATTTTAGTTCTACACCACACTTTCTCATACTGTAATTTTACTCTGCGATCATTATGTGTCTAAAAATGCTGGGTGTAAGAGTCCGCATGCTGCATTTACCATGACAGAAATAGAATATCATGTTTAGAAATCCTTTGTTAGATAAAAAGTCTTGCATGTTGCAGAATTAATCTTACTCAAGGTCATCTATTCAGCCAAAGAGTTTGTATTCTGTATGTTTTAAGTATTTTGTTCTTTAAATAGTGGAGTTATATTTAATGCAGATGAGTTGTATATCAGTGATACAATGTTGTGCTTTTTAGTATTATAGGCTTAATTACTCAGAAAGACAGTTGTAGGGGTTTATGTACAATGCTATATTTTTCAAAATAGAGTATAGAAATTAAACATTTGAACATTTATTTTTAGTATATGATTCTGATACTCTTTTAGACTGCTCTTTTAAATGTTGCATATTTTACCTGCCAGAGTGCTTTATACAATTTCAGCATAGTTAAACAGGATATGAGCAATTGATTGATAAATACTGTGCAAAATGATATATTTATGTATTAATTTTTATCATTAATTTAACTTTGCATATTATTTTTCCATTAGTAATACATATTTCTTTCTATTAGACCTTACAGTTACTAATAAAATGTAATGTATTTCCAATGTACTCCAAAAAAATAAAAATGTTAGTAATGATAGTAGCCTTTTCTTTTAAATTAACTCGTCTGCATCATTTTTACAGTAGAACCCTATCTATACTCTTTCACCCTAATGTTTTCACCTTGATGGTGCATCAGTTTTCTTAGTCAAAGCTGTCTCAGTGTGAATGTACAGAAGGGTGGCTTTCTAACACAATCTGCCTTTATCTATTATATATGTGCTGTAGTAGTTAAATACTGTAAGTCTATTCTCATGCATTAATCCTCTTTCTTGCTTTTTCATCTCTTGATCTAGATAAAGTTATGTGTTATCCCTAGCTGTCAAGTAACAACACTTCTCCCTCTTAATGTGCCTTGACTCCTATTCTCATGACAGTAACTAAGCAAACTAAAAGAAGAAAGGGTAACTGCACAGAGGATGAGCAATACCGCAACCTCCATTATAAGCCCTGTATGTTAGTAATGTTAAATGACTATTGCAAATAATCTTACATCCTCTCAAATAATTTTATTGGCATTTGACCTATTGCTGTACTGACCACGATAGGTATGTGCATGTGACTTGGAACGTAGTTCAGACCTTTAACTCCACTAAACATTCTTCAGTTTATTCATTTTCAGATATAATCTGCCTGTTAGCTACCCTCCTTTTAATAGTGCATCATTTTCTTCCTCCCCTACTGACTCTCCAGTTTTCCTAGTTATGCAGCTATAACATATGTTTAAGACTATCTCTAACAATATTAAAGTTAACCTATACATTTTACAGTAAATAAAAGCTAAAGTAAAAAAGAAGTTTCTGAAATTAAAGTATAATCTAGATGACTGTTGTCATAAAGCCATTTATGATTTTTTTTTTTTGCCAGACTAAAATACTATCAGGTGCAATCCACTCCATTTTACCCTTACTGTGCTCAGTTTCCCTCCATTTTCCTACTCTGCTCTCAGTTCCCACCCATTCCTCTGTATTACTGCCAATCCACAGCTTCCTTCTGCAAAACCCTAACTAACCAATAAAACCTCCAAAACAACCAAATTACTAGAACTGATAAGTACTTTGGCCCATCCCCAACAAAGTACTACCAATCCCTAGCAACATTCTTCAGTCAAAATCTAACTAATCAATAACAACTTCTTACAATACTCCACTACAAGAACTGACAAATACTCTGAACTACCCACAAAGAAGATCCAAAACAAGTTAATCTCACAATAGTTGCAAGGTATAGTAGATGAAGTTCCAAGAGTCACATAATATACATAGAGGTAGTTTAAAAAATAAAATGCACAGGCATAATCTTGTACATATAAGGATAATAAAGACTTTGTGAACGATTTATAATACAGGATTGAATGCTCTAGGTAGGGATGGCATTTGAATTATATATACAAACATCTAAAGTATTGTAAAAGTGTTATATTATCTAGGAGATTATTTGCAGAGGAAATAAGAAATTTGAAGAGAAAACAGAAAGGTGTTATGCAATGCAGAAAAGGACATGCTAAAGGGAAAGGTGTGAGGAGTTAGTTTGGTACAAGGATTAGGAAGGTGTTAGGAAAGAGAGGTAAGTTAGGAGTAGGTATGATACAAGAAGTGTGTGGGTAAGAGGAAGTGGAGTTGGAGGTAGGGGGTATAGGGGAGGAAAGTTGTTATGAAGTATACAGATGTGGCTAATATTAGACAGGTATGATAGCAAAGAGTGGGACACTGTGGGTACAAAAGAATATGGTAACAAACTTTAGAATAGGTGATAGGTTATTTGAGTGAGAGTGAGTGAAAGTAAAGGTGCCATGGTGGTCAGCCAGGAGTTGAGCAAGAGCAGAGCCAGGCATCTGGTAAATGATCCTTGAGCAGATTTTTAAATGGTGAGGCATTCTTTGCAGCCAGCATATGTTGAGGGATAGAATTCCAGGTCCTGGAGTTATGGTTGGTGTATAGTGAATTTCCAAAACTGTCACTAGATTTAGTAACTTGTAATAGAGTTTTATGAGAAGATCTTAAGAGACTTTTATTGGAGTAGGGCTGTAGTAGATGTTGTAGTGCTGGACAGCTCTCAGGTTGATATATCATAGTATTGGCAGCTGTGAGTTGGGTGAAGGTTAAGATATTAGATAGCTGTAGACAGTTTAGTTGACAAAGTACAGTGCAGTGGTGGGATCTGTAAGGCGAGTTAGTGGCAAATCTAGCAATTTTGTTGTAGGATGCTTCAAGCTTAGTTAGGTCTGTTTTCTTGAGGTTAGTGAAGATTGAAGAGGCATATAGCAGGGTAGAGAGTAGGTGGGTCATGGCGATAGATAGTCTAGTGGAATTGGTGAGGTATGATTTACTTCTATATAGAGAGTTGAGTTTTATATGAAATTTTTAATGATTAGAGATAGATGTTTATGAAATTTCATGCTATTATCAATAGTGACTCCAAGCAGTTTTGTGTGAGTTACATTATCTATTTTGGTATTTTTTGATGAGTAGATAAGCAAGGAGGATAGGTTTTCAGGGGTTTTGTTATATGAAATTAGCATAAGTTTCATTTTATTGAGATTAAGAATTGATTATGAGTTAGAGAGCTGAGATTTTACCTCAGAGAAGCATTTTTGGGTCATTTTTTGGAGTTGTGGAGGGAGGGTATAGCACAGATAAGTGCAAAGTCATCTGCATATTGTACGATGGTGGCAGCATTGCTTTATGGAGTTTATTGGTGAAATTAGAAAAAAGTAGTGGACCAGGAATTGAACCATGTGGTATCCTGACTGTGACAGGTAACAGTATAGAGAGATTATGTTGCCATTTGACAGCTTGCTGCTGGTCATCCAGGTATTTGGAAACCTTATATGGGCAGTGTGGCTTAGTTCTAGGGTTGAGATTTAAATTAGAAGTTTTTGATGGGACACCAGAGGCAGATTTCGGCTTTGGACAGATTTCGGCTTTGGCGCAGGGGCATGCCCTCGCCATTTTTAAAACCGCAATGCAATCTGGAATACAAAAAATATTTGCAATTTTTTGTTGACATCGTAAAATGCACTACCAAAGTTCTACATTCCTCAGATCTAATCTGCACTTGTTCAATTTTCTTCTTTCTGTTATGTGCCATAGTCATGATTGGAGACACAATTGGAGGTGTCAGTCAGGTGACCTGATTCTAAGTTCCTCATTTCTTCTCCAAAAATGTGTCTCCAATCATGTTTGTAAATTCAGTTATTGACAAAAGGTTAAATGATGGCATGGGGGACTTAAATTAGCAGTTGTACAACTCATTTTCTAGTGCTGCTTGTAGTAGTTCATTCCAATACAGCAACCGAAGTTAAGCGATTTCAGGCCCAGACATTGTGTGAATGGCTGCACCTGCTGAAAGCCTGAGGTAACTTTTTTGGTGTCAGTGCTCTTCAGAAAGGCTCTTTATGTTTTTACTTTGTTCATCAGAAACTTTACCACCAAATCGGTATACAGTTGAGAACATAGTCATTCCAGTGCATGTTTATATATTCGGCTTCATGGTGTATATTAGCAGATTGCACATCTTTGATGTTCTTTTAAATGCTATAAAATGTATCTTATCTTTTCAAGGTTGTAATTCTTGAAAGTAGTGCAGTATAAATGTTTAGTATGTGGGTACATTTAGTGGTAATGGTGCCTGAACATCTGTTTCAGTTGTTTCTGTATCTCAGTGATTGTCTTTCCCGTGCACAGGAGTAGAACTCTCAAGTCACCCCGCTAACAGTTGTATAATCCCATTTATTAGAATGGTCATTGGAACACAATTCTTACAGAGCAATAAATGCTGTTGATGTATTAATTTTTTTTTACTAAGCAGCTGTTTGATACAGTTGCAAGTAATTAGTTATTCCATTATTAAGGGGAGATGGTGTTGAAACCCAGGTGATTTTTGTGATGCGTAATTTGCACAGAACAAAATGCTGGTGAGAGCTGTAGTTGCTATGGTTAGCATCACACAGGTGAATGCATAGATGCATGGATACATTCATTCTGTTAACTAGGATAGAGCACTGATCCCCATTAGACTATTTTCAGAGTCAGTGCAGAACGTTAATGTACATCAAGCATACCCGATTGCGCAGTTGTATGAGTTTGCGCATGTTTGTGCCCGTGCATGTTTGTGGGTTCAGGATTTTCTAAAATGAATCTTCTTCATTACATTTGTTAACTAATAAGCAGTTTTTGGCAGGATAAAGTGGGCATATTATAAATGAACTGTCATGCAGTAAATAATGTCTGGTAGTGGATTAAAGATGCAAAATGTTTATGACCACTTTCCTATAACGGTCCTAAGAGTACTTCTTGCTTCTGCCTACTAAGTGGTGTCCAGTCTCTGTTTAAAAGTACAATTTTGTGCCACAAATTTTCTTCTCGAAGCAGTAGACTGAGAGGCACGTGGACTTGTTTTCTTCACTTTGTTTATTTATAGCAGGGTTAATTCAACTGATCTCGTTTTTACTTTTTTCCCTCAAGACAAAGTATTTGGATGCAGTCTTACAAAGCGCATTTCAGTATCAACTAGAGCTATAATTTATTTGGGTGTAGAAAACTTGCTGTGAACTGTGCTAAACTCCACTGAAAAGTGTCTGAATCTGGCATCAAGGGACATTCTATTTCCACCTTCCAAACTGAGTTACAGAAGAGTGAGTCTATTATCCTAGTAGACTGGCATGACTGACTGTCATCATTACAAGGTGGAGGGGTATTATAATGTTTAATGGTGTTTACCTGACCGACATTAGGTATAGGGTTTGATTTTCAACCTTTGAAGGGAAATTGGCTAGGCCTACACTAAGTATAGGGTTTGATTTTCAACCTTTGAAGGGAAATTGGCTAGGCCTACACTAAGTATAGCATTTGATTTTCAACCTTTGAAGTGAAATTGGCTAGGCCTACACTAAGTATAGGGTTTGATTTTCAACCTTTGAAGTGAAAT
The DNA here is from genome assembly GCF_019279795.1 of Protopterus annectens. Lineage (NCBI taxonomy): Eukaryota > Metazoa > Chordata > Ceratodontiformes > Protopteridae > Protopterus > Protopterus annectens. Next base: position 1,591,828,490 of record NC_056735.1, on the reverse strand, counting down.
TGGCTAGGCTTAAAATGGCCTGCAAAAGCAGTTAGCCTAGTACTTGCCTATGAACCTATGAATACGTTTTTGGCTGTTTGTAGTACTTTTTTCCTCATTTGGTTGCTGTACTTTTTTTTCATAGAAGGGGTGATGGATGATGTGCTTACAACAAAAACTGAACCACGTCATGCAAATGTAGCACTCTCACAAGCAAATGTTATTCTGCACAAAAGAAAAAATGTGATTAAGTAGATCTGTATTATCTGAAAGGCGGGAAAAAGAACAGACTAAATTCATCAGACCATTATTGATTAGTAGAGTCTGTGTGTTCACTATTTCCCCTGTAAACCATTGGTCATCTGTTACAACTGACTGGCAGCACCACCCATCCACACAAATTAAAATAATACATTAATTGCAGAGCTCCCCACTCCAAACATAAACCAACTGCATGATTATATATCTCAGTGCTCCAGATTTCAAAGACATGCGGTAGGTGAAATGGACTCTCTAAACTGGCCACAAGTGTGAGTGGGTGTGTGAGTGTATGGTGTGGAAGAACTACTGTGGCAGGGCTAGCCACCCAGTGGTGTAAACCTTAGATCTTGATGATTGTCTGCGTTGAAATGGCACCCTGACCCCATGTGCAAAAATTGGCAAAAAGGGGTTGTGGACGGATGGAAAATCGCATACTGTTACCTCCTCCATACCTCATACTAGTGTCTTTGTTCAGCCTGGTGAGTATGGAATCAGTGTACCTAACAATAAAGTCAGCAATTACTAGAATACTTACAGAAGTTGAATTATTCTTATTAGTTTTAGGGGTACTTTGTTGTTTGTGACATCTTAATGAAGGGGTGCATGTTGCAGATCTATTGGGGTTTTTGTTGATACCTACTCTTATGTGCTCTAGAAGGCTTTGGTAGTGATTTCTTAATGGCAACAGCATACGACTGTTTTTGTGTTAGAAATATAAGAATGGCGCATTTGTAGGACTGGGGATAAAACAGTATGAGGCTAGCTACATTCAAGAGATTTTGAGAGAGATACCCCAAAAGAGCTATGCATCTCACCTGTCTCTGATTGAATCAGTTCAGTTGAGCAGCGGTTTATTTTCAGTGATCATGTGACAGTTATTGGTATATCAAGTGCTAGAAGGTTGGCAGTAGAAGGGAAAGCAGATTGCTGTCTGTCCAGCCTGGACAGTACTGGAAAAATGCAAACCTAACTTCTCTGAAACTATCTGAATTCTTAACTGTGGTAAAACTATTTAATGCATTTTAAATGTGTATCTATATGTCTCTGTTTACCTTTCTATCGTAATAATTATTCTGTAATGGCTGCACTGGATTCTGAATGTATGCCTACTTGTAGTAACTATGAAAATATACATTGGCAATGATTTTAGCCACCACCAGTATGCTTTCCTATTTACTAAAATATTTAATTCAGACAAATCAGTATTAGGGAAGGGATAGACTGTATTACATAGATAACTGTATATAATCAAAACAGTGTAGTTAATGTAGCTAAGTGGTGAAACCAGTGGTTATATCATCAATGTATAAAATGATTTACCTGTGTTTAGGATACTGCCTTTGTGTGTTTCCGAGGGCAGTGGGGGAGTGCTAGAGAATGCATGCAGGTGTATGGGTGAGTATTTGAGTGTGAATGACTGTGTGGGTGCTTGTTTGTGGACACTTAAATTTGTCTGTAGGTGTGTGAATACCTAGGAGTGTGTGTACATGGGTGTTTAAAGTGGTGTCTACATGTAGGAGTGTCTATGCTACCATTACGTGTGATCTGGTAGGGATAACACTTGTGTGGTCAGGACTTAGAGCACAGTGTTTGGTTCAGAGACATAGTAGTTAGATGCTAGTGAGGTCTGTGTGCAAATGTACTATGTCTGTGATTTGGAGATTCTCTATTTCACACTAACTGACCAACCCATAGTGACTAATTAGCCATGGCAATGAGACTTTCTGAATCCTTGCAACAGACTCGACACATGTTCATATATAGACACCAAGAGGTTACCTGTATAGTCACTCCAGGAGCATATCAGTTGACTAATGGACCAGATGGGGTCCTAATTGCAACATGGGTGTGCTCTATCATATTGAACAGACACATCAAGGAAATGTGCCATCCCATAAAAAGCTGTGTCCTGAGTTGGCACTGAGAAACCGATCTAGTGAGCCAGACATGCTAAGAGGACCTCCAAGAATTGCTAAAGTATCCTTGAGGCAGAAGCCTGTTAGATACCCATCATGGCCCCAGTCTGTCTCTGTAAGGCACCCATGGCAAGTATAGTGAGGGTTACTTTAGTAACCATAGGGACAGGAAGGTCATACACCCCCACAATGCCCCTGTGGGGACCATACATACTCTCCAAGATTTTTACAATAGCTCTGTCCACTCGGAACATATTATACAGTATCTCTTTATTGTCAAAATTATAGTATTTTTCTTTTCTGCGTATATCTCTGCCTTCTTGTTCTGGTGAGTGATACTGGGCCCAAGTGGTTTTGGTTCAAACCAAGACAAGCAGCTCACCACAGGAAATAGCAAAAGGAGCAGCAAGGGACAGCATATTTGCTTATGCCTATTCATGGTAGAAATAATCTCTATGAATCACTCCTTTGCTGTGGAAATGCACAAACAGCATGGATGTCGTTAGTGTAATGACCATGAATACCATACGAGTTTCCTGTCTCTTACCATAAATAAACAAATATATGTTAAAAGAACTTCAACAGATAACAGCCGGGAATTATATGGAGTACCCTTCAAAAGGACCAAGCCATGCACTGTCTCTTTGAAGGGGGCATTTGCCTGTGTTATAAGTGATGGTGACAGAAGTTGCAAGCTGTAACAGTGTGGTAACAGCTTATGTTTCTGTAATACAGAAACCACTTGAAGATGTTCTTTGTCGTTTATTGAAATTGTTTTGCATAACACTAAGCCAGCATGTAAGCCAGCATGAAACAACTTTGGGTGTGAAGATATTTTGTGTCTGAATGATTTAGAACTCAGCTGGATAAGGGCATTCATATCAGTCTTTTCCTCAGTGATACAGTTTATATCTGTTACATGGGCAGACAAAAGCACAGCAAAAAAAAAAAAAATACTTCTTATGAGCATTTTGTTCCTAATGACTAAAATAAAAAAGTCAGAAAAAATGAAACTCAAGAATTTCAACAACCACAGAGTCCAAGCAAAGGTTTTTTGGAGAAAGTAGAGAAGTAGATTCATTATGTGATCAAATGGATTTACTGGAATTATTGAAAAATAACTTTCTTGAACAGTTAATTTATTTACCAGTTTAGTTCCCCTGTTTTGAGTCGTCAGTGATCACCATCTGGAAATGAACTCTAGTAATGCAGTTAACCAGATTGTGCTTTTACTTCACAGAATCAGACAATACTTTTTTATTTATATATATCATTTGGTAACTGGGAAAGCGGGAAAGTTCTCTGGTACAAGGACTCATTTCAAGCATGGCATGAGCCATATAGCAAACAGAAGTAGTTATAGTTACTTAGTTCAAATCAAGTACAAAAATCAATTGTCATATACATCAAATGCAGTCATCACAACACACACATATATATATATATATATATATATATATATATATATATATATATATATATATCTATATATATATCTATATATATATATATATATATATATATATATATATGGGTTCCATGCACTAGATCGAATTTTCACTAATTCGAAATAGTGCATGGAATGCTCACTGCAGCGAAAGTGCACTTAATCGAAAGTGCACTTACGTAAAGTTCAGTACAACGAAAGGGTGTTGTACTGAACTTCTGTGCAGTACTCACAGACCTTAGAGTTAGGGCATGGGTCATAGTAAGGGGATTAGCCCTTACCATGACCCGTGCCCTAACCCTAAGGTCCGTGATGACTGCAGCGCAGTGAAGGACATAGCAATGTCCTCCACTATGGTGCGATAGTCACGAACCTTAGGGTTAGGGTAAGGGGATAGCTTTACTAACTGTCCCCTTACCCTAACCCGTGCCCTAACCCTAAGGTCCGTGACTATCACACTATAGTGGAGGACATAGCTTGTTTTTTATGTCCTCCACTGTGCTGCGGTGTTTTCGGTGAAGTGCACTTACCCAAAAGTTCACTTTTGTTAAAGTGAACTTTCGCAGAAGTGAGGCTTCCTATTACAAGTTTGAAGTAGTGAACTTTTGTTCTTGTAATAGGAATCCATATATATATATATATATATATATATATATATATATATATATATATATATATCATAAAACTTGTCATAATGCAATAGAAAAGCTAAAAAAGAAAGTTGAATAAAATTGAGAAGGAGTGAAGGTGAAGGAGAGGAGGAGGTGTTTAGAAAGTGAATTAGTATGAGAAAAGTGACAATTAAATGAGATGAAAGTGGGAGGAAGCAGTTAAAAAGGCTTTGCAATAGTACAAGGAACAGTAAATAAAATGGAACTGAATAGATTTAAGTGCCCAATGTGAAAGTAGTCTATAGTTTGGTTGAGGCTTATATGGTGAAAAGTGGGATTAAAATCTGAATGTTGTTTACAAATTGATGATTTGTGGAAGAAATTATAACTAATCTCACAACTTTCAGTATAAAGATATACTTTATATTATTTTAATTATGCATCACAATACATTTTAAATGTTTTTTAAGGTCTACCATGTAACCAGAACCAGCTTTAGGTGAAATGGAGGCAGTGGCAAGGTGCTACATGCTACAACCCCCTGTACGACCGACAAAACCACCGCCATTTATCTCCATATTGAAACTCTAAACACAGCATCCAGGCAGATTTTTTTTCTATCTTTTCTTCTTACTTTTTCCACACATAGATCTTACTCTTCTGAATCTTCCTCAGGCATACCTTAACTGGTCAGGACTGCGCTGCAATAAACATGTTGGAAATAATTGAATTAATTCTGGTGTGGGGCTGACAGGTTCTCTGAACCCATTGTGTTATAGATGTTTTTAGCGCATTTTAAGGCCTTTTCCAACCTTTTGATCGAGTAGTAGCTAAAACAAAAGTCAGAAAAGAAATTGTGTGTTTTTTTTTTCATTCAAAGAGGAGACAAGTTGTATTCATGTCTGGTCAGTCATCAAATACAATATCAATGAGGTGCATTTCTTGAAAACAAACTTTAATGTAGGAACAACAAGTCATTCAGTGTCTTATATGATGAGCCAGAAACATGGAGACCATGCATAATATTGGTCAGGGGTTAGGAGTTCTAAAATTGTCACTGACATTAATATTACTTTATGGTGGAGAGAAAGAAGATGAATTAGTAGTTGCAAGACACAGAAATCAATCACTGTTCTGGTGAACAGTAGTAATTACTGGATACATTTAGCAATTCATTGAGGGTACAGTTTGAATACTGGCTGGATAAGTATGCTAAAAGCTGAAGCAGATAACCACCAATATTGGAGAATTGGAGATGGTGTAGGCAGAGGAATCCATTTCCCCTGAAGAAGGACAGAGAGTAGCTGAGGAAGTCCTGCTTTACAACTACTTAAGTGTAGCATTTGATTATTCAAATATACATGCCTGTGTGTATAGAAAAATATATTTGCAAGTCCTTGTACATGTATGTATGTTTGTGTATGAACATGTGTGTGTGTGTGTGTGTGTGTGCCTGTCTGTTTGCAAAAGTTTAGTCAGGCATACTCTTTGTACTCAGATTAGTATATATTTTTTCTGACTCTCTCTCAGAAACCTTATGAATTACAGAGGCAATAAGAAGTTTACAATGTTAAAAAGGAATTGCTAAAATATACACCTTAACACAGTTTGCTTATATGTGTGATTATTCATCTGAAAACCTTTTTTTTATTATTTTTATTTTATTTTTTTTTAGAGACAAGTTATGAACATGTGGTGACATTTGGAGCACTCTGCATTTTTAAGGTGAAATGAAGCAGAAAGAGTATTAATAGGAGAAAGTATGTACAACGTGGAAATATTTGGCTGCACCCCTGCCCATCTGTAGTTTCAGATCAGTCTTGACCTGTTTGATGGTAATAGACAGGAATCTGACTGTTTATCTGTAGCTCTTTATGCTGATCTCAGCATACATGTTCTACAGCTGGACACTGACAGGTACCTAGTGGTATAGTTTAAAATTACCACTATTGTATATATTAACCTAGTTAGTTAAGGTAGCATAGTGGTCCATGACAAAGACATTTAGGTCTCAAGGCTTCTCAAACACTTTGTTAATGGCCTAAACACTGGAAGAATGAAATGTTTGTATTTTTGTGTTTGTGTAATTTATATATAGAACTTTTACAGATCAGTGAGGATTCATACAATACTTCTGACAATGATGCGATTGATTATAACTGTGTTACCTATGTTCTTTACTGTGATGACATCACACATTCCTTCCCAGGTGCTTTTGCACTTTTCTTTTCACTACTTTGTACTGTTGGGACATTTGGGGGTGGGCAGGCCGACATTTGACAATATAGGGAGGTACTGTCTCTGAGATGAAACAGTTCATGGACCAGAAACTGCTGTTTTGCTCAAACTGCAATTAAGCATCATCACTTTTCTTTGCCACCTTCTATGTCATATATTTGCTTTGATTACCTTCCAGCATATGTGTTTTGTACTACACTAAGATACTAACATTGCTAAGCAGTGGCACTGTAGCTTTGCATGGCTTACACATAGAGCTGATTCCTAAGCAATGCTGGTTTCATCTCACCAATTAGTGTGTGTGTGCGCTTGGCTGATATACATAACAGATGCTGGTGAAGGGACAATGACAGATAAGAATGCTCTTGTATAAACTAGGGGGACTGTGGTATAAGATGGTTTTCCTCATGTTTTAGGGTTAGGGTTACTAAGGGCCAAGGTATGGGATGTATTCAGTAGTGTGTGTGTTTGTGTGTATAGTGATTTGTATGATGTGTCTATGTGTCTTGTGTAGTGCTAATCTTACAGATGAGGCTTGTCTGACATATTGGTCTGTAATTAACTGGTCATTTGATGCAGGGGAATGACCATTGATGTTCTCAACTTGTCCAGCACATAGCCTGTTTGAGGTTAATAGTGAATGATCTCTACACGGAGGGTTAACAGGTCCTGTTTCAGGCTAGGCAGCAGGCCTTCAGTTATGTTATCTGGCCCTCCTTGAGTATTCCTGGCCATAGACAGTGGACTTGTTCTTGAGATATTTGGGGAGGTGTAGATGCAGATATGTGATCTGGGAATATTGGGGGTTAAGTTTTTTGCTAATGTTATCTGCTAGTCTGAGTAGGTGGTATAATTTACTATTAGCCCTGTGCATTGCTGGGCATTGTTTTTGAGGTTTCTGACATAGCCAATTAAGGCTTTGTGATTCTTTAGCCATTGTGGCTATTTTTAATTAATATCTAGGGTTGTTTCATTTGATCAGAGTTCCCTTCTAAGTTTTAGTTTTATATACAATGATTTTTTTTTTCTCATGTTGTAGAGCTTATTTATGTTTGCTTTCCAGCCTATGGGCTTATTTTAAAATTTGGCATTATGTTTACTTTAACGGGGTATCGATACTTCTATGCAGTTATTTACTTGAGTGCAGAATTTGACAGTAATGGGGTCATCAGGTTAGGGAATGTATTTTGTTTAATCAGGTAATCACTCAGTGTAAGTAGATTAAACTTAGCATTATCTCTGAACACTGAGTTATTGGAAGGTGCATCCGCCTTCAATGTTGTATTGCATGAGATTGAATTATGGTCAGATTTGACTAGGGGTGAAGTTACATTGGGTATGCAACACAGCTGTCCCATTTTGGTAATCATCAAGTCCAAGATTTTGTTGACTCTAGTAGGGGTGCAAAGTAACTGGCCCAGAGACTTTGTGTTAATGAAGTCTGGAAATCTCTAGGCATACATGCTAAGGGATATATATAAGTATTTCAATTTAAAGAGTAGTTGAAGTCATATATTCATCAGTTAGTACTAAGCTAACTGCCCTTGCGAGCCATTTTAAGCTTAGCCAATTATCCCTTGTGAGACTCAAACCCTGTACCTTGTGTTTGTAAGGCAAACATCTTAACCATTAGGCCACCCTCCCTAGAAGAATGATGTTTGTCTTCATATATAGAGACTCCATACTTGTCAGGTAGGGGTTTTGGCCAGAGGGGAAATAGTGGGGATTTTACACCTGGTTATAATGTGATATAGGGTTTTATTACTGGTAAGTTGGATGTCAAGGTGCTCCAGGTTATTATTCTGTCTAAGAAGTCTGGAGGTGGCACTTTGTTTAACTGAGGTGTTCTCTCACTTAGTGCCCTCAAATAGTGCAGTAGACCTGAATACATGGTAAATATTGAAGCCTTATACTGATGGGGTTCTTTCCATGGAGCGTTGTGTTCCTGGGGAACAGTAAGCAAGTTGCATACAACCATGAAAGCTTTTAATCACTAAGGTTCTGGTAAGACAAGCTGTTAGTATCAATCACACTTCTCCAGATAGTGCCTTCAGTTTTCATGTGATCTTTGAACTTTTTCTCTACAACTACACAGTCAGTGGGTGTCATCCTATAATTTTCTACAGCCACATTCTCAGTGAAGGCACAGAATTCCAAATAGCTTTTACATGCATGTGTACAAGCAGACCAAGTTTTCCCTTATGTAACCTGTAGACCCACTCAGGTGAACCAACTGTAGAGCTTGTTCATAACAATATTAAAGGGAAGGGGTCCTCTATAGAGCTGTGAGGGTCCACTGTGGTAACCATGAGAGAGAAGAAGAGATCCTGTTGCCATATGACTGCTTTTTGCCTTCTGGACAGATAACTAAGGAACTATGTAAGGGAGGACTGAAAGAGACATATAGAAGCAAGTTTGGTGTATAAGTGCTGGTGAAATATAGTGTCAGAAGCTTTGGATAAGTCTAGGAACACAGTTGACAGTAGGTTACCATTGTTCCCATGCTGGTTAGTAATGTTGGTGAAGTGAAGGACAGCAGTGGCTGTGCTGTGGTGGAGTATGAAACCATGCTGCGTTTCAGAGAGAGTATTTGATTTTAGGTGATAAAGAAGCAGGAATGCATTTTTCAAGAATTTTTGATAGGGGAAGTGGATTGCTATGGTCTGTGGTTACTAAACTTTGCAAATATGTCACCTATGTATAAAGGTATAACATTTTTTTTTTCAGATAGAAAGAACATATTTTTCAGATTACAGATCTATTTATCAATATAGCGACTGGAAAAGCAATTCTGTTTGCAGCTATTTTTAAGTAGTCATAGGAGGGATGGTCAGCAGTGAATGACGGTTGGCTTTGGCTTATGTAGCAGTTTTTATGGTGGAGGTAAGTACTGGGCCGAAGTCAAATAGCTGAGATATTTAGTAGAGACTGTAGGTACTGAAAAAGTAGTGGAGGTAGTAGTGTTTGTGAGGGATATTATTGTCTGTATAAAATAGCTGGATGCAGGGGTCATGTGGTAGTTTGGCCTGGATGTAAAAGTTTGTTTATGGATGTCCAGAAGAGTTTTGGGTTGTTTTGGTGATTATTTTGGAGAATTTTATAATAAGTTTGCTTGTCATGTTTTATTTGGTATTTTGTCCTCCTCTTTAGATACTTAAAAATTGGTAAGTATTATGTGTTCTATTTTTGTGACATTCTTTCCAGGCATTGTCACACTGTAGCATTAATTTCTTAGTTTCCTTTATTAACCAGTGTGCAGTATTGAATTTGACCCTTTTGGTACATGCAAGGCGATTGAGAATTTTTAGGAATATCTGTTTGAATTATGTGACACCAGAGTCTCGTTGAAGTGTATAAAACCAGAGTCTAAAGGATAGATTTTAGGGATATATTTTAGTATTTTTCCAGTTATATTCTGATAATGTTTTGATAAAAGTGTCTTGTCAAAGTTGTTTGAGTAGGTAGATGGTCACTTAGGCTGTCTGGAAATCTACCAGCTGTCCTAAACTTTTTTGGGTCTAGTAGTAAGAATCCAGTCTAAGACTGATTGCTTTCCAGTCCTTTTAAGGACTCTAGTAACTATAAAGCCACATATGAAATCGGATAGGGTGTTGCTATGGTTAAGCTGCCAGTATATATTAAAGTATCTAGTGTTGCTGTTTCATGTTCAATATGGTGGGATACCCAGTATAGGATATTTTCTGCTATGGTAATGTTTTTGCCTGTTGGGATGTATATGGCAGCTAAAATAACACGTTACTAATTATGGATGAGACTGCTACCCCAACATTACTACACTGATATCTTAGATACCAAATAACCACAACAAATTGTAAACCCAAGCTGCATATCAAACATTTGTTTTGAACCAGGAAACTAAAGCATTATGATGGTTGTCAGTTTCAATATATTCTTTCCTCTTCATAGAGGTGCAGTTTCTTAAATTTGTTCAGGTTTCGAACATTGTAGTTGCAGCTTTGGTACAGTTGAGATATGTGTGAACATCACTGTCCACAGGATTGTTGACCCCTTATATCTGTTAATGACACTACTGGAGGTAATGCTTCTCTCTGTATAACCAGCAATACAAGATGTACTTTATGTTCTGCAAAACCTTGCCTTATGCTCATAGGTCAGGCACAAGGCATCGCCATGGTTTTACAATGAGATTTATTTTCTGTGGGAGAAGCTTATGTATGATGTAGCTAGAAATTGAGCTGAATGTCAAACTTTATGTACCTTAGTGGTCCTGACTTTTTCTCTGAAAATTGTGCTTTCAGATAGATGTTTTTAGAGTTATTATTTGCTTCAGCATCAGTAACAGTCTTTGAATCCATCCGTTTTCTGTAATAGCAACAAAATATCCCTTTTAAGCATGCCTTGATACAGCTGGTACTGCATGCAAATGTGCTGTGTGCTAGACAGAAATTATCTACTTCCACTACATCAGCCACACCCCTGTGATGGGCATCTGACTATACTGTCTTTTTACATGTGCTGTCAAAACATATTCTCTCCACTCTCCCCAACACTTTGATACAACAGGTCAACTTTTCTGACTTCACCCCCCCCCCCTTACAAATTCTTATATCCACCACTAGAGACAGGGTCAAATGCTTTGGACAAGTCTGGGAAGATGGCAGATAGTAGTTGCCCACTATTTTTGAATTGGCTGATTGTACTAGTGAAACTTATAAGGGCTGTAGTGGTACTGCGGTTGGGTTCGAAAGCCATGTTGGCTATTGGTTAGCAGGTTATTGATTACTAGATAGCTCATGAGTTGTGAGTAAATACATCTTTCTAGAATTTTAGATAGTGGTGATAAGATTGATACTGACCTGTAATTAGAGAGCTCTAAACAGGTACCGCCTTTATGAAGTGAGATGATGTAGGAGATTTTCCATATTTTGTTCTGTGATTGAGCAGTTGATCAGTATAGAGAAAGGATAGGATATAGTTTCAGCAGCCAACTTCAAGTATTCAGTAGGCAAATTGTCTGCAGCAAGGGATGTTGGTTTAAGTTTATGTAGCATTTTCTTGATGGTGCTGGTTTGGATGGGCTGGAGGGATAAGGCAAGGGTGGCTTACTCAGTTCCTATTGCTATGGTTAGGGGAGCTGTTCTGTCATTTTTGGCTATTAATACTATGGCATTAGTAAAGTAAGTATTGAACTGGGTAGCTACACTGGCTGTAGTATTTCTAGTGGTTGGGTTAGAGTTGAGGATTGTCCAGGTTGTAGGATTAGTTTTATGGCAGACCAGAATTTCTGAGGATTGTTGGTATTTTTGTTGAATGATGCTATAGTAAGTCTTTTTTATCATTCTTGAAATTTTTTTTGTTTTATTTCTTAGTTTCCATTTGTCTAGAGTGGTTTATTTTTTTTTTTGTTAGTCTGATACAGTGCCCAAGGCTTTATCTCTAAGCTTGCATAACTGCTTGGAGTCTTTTGTTAGCCAGGGTGCAGTGCTTGCTTTTAACTTGACAGTTCTAGTAGGTACTAGGCTGAGTATGCCTAGAAGTGTGTTGTTGAAGTATTCCACTGCAGAATCAAGGTGGAGTAGTTTTAATGAGATTCATTCACAATGCTGGAGGATGGATATAAATGTTTCAGGAGCATTTTTTTTTCTATTGTGGATTTATCTATATATAGTATTTTGGAGTGTGCAGTTGTTGCCTGAGCAGATATGTAGGTAGATAGTCACTGATACTATCTCACAAGCAACTTGACTGATGGGCAAGTGAAGGCTTATTGGTTAGAATCTAGTCTAGAATTGACTGTTTCTTTCTGATTTTGTCTATTCTATTTGGGGATAGTATTAGTTGGGAGAAACCATATAGGTTGATATACTTTGAGGGGTTATCTGAGGTACAAGTCAGTCAGTCTCTATTGAAGTCTCCCATTATTATGGTTTCCTGAGTAAATGTTAAAGAAGTCCAGTGAAGAAAGTCCTCGATAATGGAGGGGTTGTTCCCAGGAGGGGTGTAAATTTTATATAAAGGTTATATATTTATTGGGATTAATTTTGAGTCTTGCAAATACTACTTCAGTGTTATTGAATTGTGGGGGGGGGGTGGATCTAAGCTTTGCAGTTTAAGTGTGTTCTTATAAATGCTGGCTATTCCTCCACCCTGTTTGTGCATTCTATTTAGTCTGTGGATGTTATAGCCTGGGGTTAAAATTTGTTTGTCAGATATCTGAGGTTTCAGCCAGGTTTCGGTTAGAAGAGCTATGTCAGGGGACTAGTGTGTGAGAGAAGCATGACATTTGTTGTTTTTTTGTTAAACTCCTGAGGTTCATACTGAGAAGCAGAAGGTCAGATCTTTTATTGGATAAAATGGGAGAGATGTGGGTATGCATACGGTGTATGGTGTGAGATTCCTGTTGATTGATTTTGGGTCCTGGTTTAGGGTGGATATCACCGCTGAGTTTGACTTGAGATAATACAAATAAGAATGGATGTGACTGAGTGTTGGCTTAGTGTGTTTACAAAGTAGTTATGTAGTTATGGATGGATGTGTATGTGAGGAATGACATTCTGGTGACATTAAAGAGGTAAGGTATTATGTAAATGTTTATTGGTGGAGAAGGGAGTGAAGGGGTTGGTGAGGAAAGTTTTGTGACTAATTGAATGTGGTAGGATGTAACATGAGAGGCCAGAATGAGGAGAATTAGGAGAAAGGTATGTTAGAGTAGCATTGTTAGATTTGGGATGAAGAGATGTTGTGTTTTAGTTAGAAGAATATGCTAGTACTCTTATGGGGAAGGTGTATGAACTGGATAGTGTTCTAACTGGGTGAAAGGATTAAAAGGATGTAGTGTTTACTGGGTTAGAACAAAGGAAGGTACTTAGTGAGGTATAATGGATGGTAATAGAGTATAGGTAGTGACTGGATAAGTGAATTGGATAGGGTGGTTAAGTTAAAAATAACTAGAAGACAAAACATATATCCTCATGATATCCAGGTGCTTTTGTACAAATAAAGAAGTCCAATTGCACAAAACAAAGACAAAGCTCCAGGTTTTCCAGCAGTTTAATAAAAGAATAAACACAAGCACTTTCAAAGTGATGCTTCTTCATTTGTATGAATACAATCTAAGTGACACCATTCTTATACCATTTAAATCCAATCACATGATTAACCATTCAGACTCCTAAAGGTAAAAACTACATTAAAAGCATATATACATAAGAGCAACATAACATACATCCCTTTCATCTACGTAATGGCCTTTTCCTGAGTATATGTCTTAAGGGTACATGGTAATTAAGACCATGTCCCTTATCTGCTCTCAGTCTCACAATCCATTCTGCCTCCAGTTCTTCAGTTCTACATCTAATGTCACCTCCTCTTGGATTCTCTAGACATTTCCCCCAGAACTACATATTTGAATGAATGCTGTTCTATAGTTTGGTTGACATGCTTTGCTAGTGCATTAAATGTACTCTTTTTTTCTTATGTGGTACAAATGCTCTCTCACCCTGTCCTTAAGCTGTCTGTCCATTTTGCCAACATAGAATTTATTACTTACTTGGCACACAGCAAGGTACCCTACATGCGAACTGTCACATGTTGCACTGGACCTGATGTTAAAAAATTCCCCTGTGTCTGGATGTGTAAAAATTAACATATCTTTTGTCATGCATTTACAAACCTGACATTTCCCACAAGGTTTAGTCCCTATATTGTCTATAGATATTACATAATCTCTTGGGTTACAAAGCCTTCTCTTTAAACTTTTTTTATTCTTAAAAGAGAATTGTGGTTTCAAGTTTATGTACCCACTCATTTGTGTATCAGTGGTCAATACGCTCCGATGCTTATTAATAATTTCCATGTATTGTCTTATGTTCCTAAAATAACTAAAGCATACATTAAGTTTTTGTATGGGTGTCTGTTTCTTACAACTGGGGTAGGATTCTCATCTACATCTGAAAAATAAGGCTTAGCTCTTGTCTGTCTCAGCCTCGTTATTTGCACCCTATTTTGCTGTATAGTTTGAGAATAAACTTAATGTTTGCCTTAGTTAGGCTCACACGTATGTGAAAATCTCTACACAAACCTCATTAAACCTAAAACACTCCATATCTCCAAAGCATTTCAAAGGTATTATCACAATACAGTTACACAAGTGTACTACTAAAGTCACTACTAGCAGGTGACATTTGCTGCAACCTGGACCCTCACAGGCACCAAATTACTCCACATATAATAAATCAACCCTGCCTGATAACCTACATTCCTCTCCCACCAAAATAAGAAATAGCAACAAAAAATCAGTCCATTCCACATGAGCCTCAGAAGAATGGTAAACAAAATTCCATAACTACATGCATGGATAAAATATCACAGCCATGACTCATTAGCAATAACAGAATCTTGACTACAACCTAATATAAATAATACAGAAGTACCTCCCTACAAGCTTTAACAACCTCACTGCATAAAGGTTAAACATAAAAGTGGAGGAGTAGCAATAATACACTACTGTAGCATTAACCTTTCACCTTTCCCATCTTCCATATCATCCTTCATCAATGTCAAACTACTTCAAAGTAACCAAAACCTAAACATGCACAAAACAATATGTACATCAGCCTTTAATATCCCACCTGGAAAAAAATTGCAGATTGGAGGACATCCTGTCTTGGCTATTCCACAATGTGAACACAGAGACAATTATATTATGCAAAGTTAACATTGACTGGTCAAGTCTCACTTCTCTTATAACAACATCTAATATAAACCTATGCAATTTCTCCCAACATATCACTTATTCTACCAGGCTCAGCCTGAAAAATGATAAAATTGCCACACTAGACTGGTTATTAACAAGTCACCCTAACAATATAAGCTCCCATGGCACCTTAGCAAGCACACTTAGTGGCCACCTGCCCAGATATGCCACAAGAGAATGCATAGATCATTATGGGAAAACACATATCAATCTTTCCACAACTTGAACAACTCTGACGGAGAAATCTTTAACACCTCACTTACAATATCACAACTGCAACATCCTAAAAATCTTCCTACTAGATGATGTCATTGTCTATTTTAGCAATATATTTATGGAACTTCTAAACAGCATGGTATAAGTTTAAAACAGTGCAAAAAATGTCTGCTCCTTGGCTTACTCCCACTGCTAGAAAATTAAATAAGAATATTAAGAAAACTTAGAAGACACAGTTCAATAATAAAAAAGAAAAGTTTTCAATATAAATACATACAAAATAAAGCCAAATGCAAACTTGACAGGAAACCTTATTACACCAATTTGCAGAATAGTTGTCAAAATTTTCTAGACAATTTTGGTTACTTTATCTAAAATACTACACCCTGGCTTGAATGGGTAAAAAAAACCCAACCTTTATTGCTCACCAGAAAAAATAGCTAATGCTTTTAATGATTACTTTATTTCTAGCATTGTAAAACTACATCACAAGCAAACTCAAAACAAAATCAAATTCCTTTAATAACCTGACTACATCCAACTCAGTCTCCACTCCCAATTCCATTAATGTCCACTCTTTCTCCTTCATTCAGTATCCACCATAACAATCAAGAAATACCTCAAACAAATTAAACCAACTACACTAGCTGATGAAATTCCTGGTGATTTCCTAAAAATAGCAGCCAGATCAAATTCCTGTCTGGTATCCATTCTTATAAATAGGTCTGTTCAGGAATCCCATGTCCTAGGCATAGGGAAAAAAATCTCACATTCTCCCACTTCACAATGGAAATTACTTCAATGACATATTGAACTTTAGACACATTGCCTTTATCTCCTCTACTTCAAAAATCCTTAAAGAATGCATTCATTATCAATTGATTGCTTAAGTACAAACAAACAAATTATCTCTTTATCTCCATCCAGCATGGTTTCAGACTAGAGAATAGCACTAACACTGCTCTCCTAAACTTCACTAAGACTATTAATGTAGCCAGAAACAAAGGCCAACTGGTTTGTGCCGTGTTTCTGGATCATTCCAAGGCCTTTGATACTGTTTCCTATAGCCCACTTCTAAACCAATTCTATTTACTTTGTCTGTCAAACACCTCCACCAACTAGTTCTCCAGCTACTTTTCCAATAGGGTCCAGTCTGTTAAATGGATTAATTTTTACTCATTCTTCCTACTCATCAAAACAGGTGTTCCTCAAGGTTCCACCCCAGGGCCACTGCTTTTCAGCATATTTACCAATGGCTTACACTCCACCAAATGTCAGCCATCCCTCATACAATATGCAGATGACTCCACTTTACTCCACTAAACATCACCCAAGAGTCATTTTCATCAGTTAAAAATAGTTCAATAACTTCCAGCTCCTACTCAGTTCCAAACAATCAAAGCTGCTATTATTCCTCTCAAAGCCCATACACAACTCAAAACAGCCTCTGATAACACCCCCATAGAAGTCCTTCCCATAGAAAATGACTAGGCATGGTAATTGATGATAATATGAGATATGACTTGCATGAAACAAAAAAAAAAAATCCCCCAAAATTAATAACAGTCTGTAGGATAAAAATTGACTTAACCTATTCATCCAAGGAACTCCTGACCTCTGCACTCCTACTTTCACTTTCTTATATGGCTCTCCAGTACTGCTTAACCTTAGGCTTCTATCCAAAATAAATTAAACCAGTGCTACAAAAAATAGAAAGATTTGCCACCAACTCACCAAAAAGAATCCATCACTGCTTACCTCTAAAACAGCTTGATTGGCTTAAATTACCCAAGTAACTCACTTGCACCCAATTACTCATAGTCCACAAATTAATATCCAAACCAGACCAAAACAAAGCTTCTCTTTTGTGAAGATAAAATGCTTCTTCCTACTTAGAGACCCCACCTGTAAGCCAGAACCTCTCAGTATTACATCTGTGTTGTCTTCTTCTGGAACACTATCCCCTTATCCCTTAAACATACTAGTAACCTTTTCAATTTCAAGACCAATTTAAAAAAAATATCTGATACCTGGTTTTGTACCTGCACACCCCTCAAATGAGATGCATGACTGCCTTTTTCCTATAACGATGCCCTTCTCTCTCTGATTCACTAACTCCTCCATATCTTAGTAGTAGTAATGGCCTAACTTCAAAAGTAGCTCTCACTTTAATGATACCATAAAGCTAATGTATTCTTCTATATCTCCATCCTAGTAGCACACATTTACTATTATTTATTTTCTCTCTAGTCTCCTTCCATAAGATTCTCATTTCTCAAACTGTAACCAATTCTCTCTCTCTCTCTCTCTCTCTCTCTCTCACTCTCTGTCTCACTCTCTCTGTCTCACTCTCTCACTCTCTCTGTCTCGCTCTCTCACTCTCTCTGTCTCGCTCTCTCACTCTCTCTGTCTCGCTCTCTCACTCTCTCTGTCTTGCTCTTTCAATCTCTCTGTCTCGCTCTCTCGCTCTCTCACTCTCTCTGTCTCGCTCTCTCACTCTCTCTGTCTCGCTCTCTCACTCTCTCTGTCTCGCTCTCTCACTCTCTGTCTCGCTCTCTCACTCTCTCTCTCTCTCTCTCTCTCTCTCTCTCTCTCTCTCTCTCTCTCTCTCTCTCACTCTCTCCTCTCTCTCTCTCTCTCTCTCTCTCTCTCACTCTCTCACTCTCTCTGTCTCGCTCTCTCACTCTCTCTCTCTCTCTCTCCCTCTCGCTCTCTCACTCTCTCTGTCTCGCTCTCTCACTCTCTCTGTCTCGCTCTCTCTCTCTCTCTGTCTCACTCTCTCACTCTCTCTCTCTCTCTCTCTCTCTCTCTCACTCTCTGTCTCACTCTCTCACTCTCTCTCGCTCTCTCACTCTCTCTCTCGCTCTCTCTCACTCTCTCTATCTCACTCTCTTCCTCTCTCTGGCTCACTCTCTCACTCTCTCTCTCTCTCTCGCTCTCTCACTCTCTCTGTCTCACTCTCTCTCTCTCTCTCGCTCTCTCACTCTCTCTGTCTCACTCTCTCACTCTCTCTGTCTCGCTCTCTCACTCTCTCTGTCTTGCTCTCTCACTCTCTTTGTCTCTCTCTCTCTCTCTCTGTCTCGCTCTCTCACTCTCTCTGTCTCGCTCTCTCACTCTCTCTCTCTCCGTGTCCTTAATTTTGCCCCCTGCACATTACTCCTCCTCATCTCATTTTAATACTCTATTTTGATGTCAGAGCGCTTTATTATGTCTCACCTCTAAACATTATTACATCCATAGTTAATATTTTTAATAGACATATGTTACTTTACTCAGTACAGGTTACCGCCTTCTGTACAGTGCCCTGCTACTATTGTATTCTTGATCACAATTTTTCCTAGCAATATTCTGTAAATGAATTTCAATCTGCTGTGAGAACTCTTTTATAAGGTAAACCCCAATCTATTATCAAGAGTTTTGTCGTTTGCGGTATTTTTCTACCCTTGTGTATAATAACTTATAAGCCATTGTAAAATGTTTTTAATGTGCTTGTGGAGCCCCCCCCCCCCAGGTCATTGTAAAATATTTAATCTGTTATGAGTCTTTTCTCCCATTGCATATATTGTTTCATCAACTATTTTTTCAAATGTTTTTGAATCTGTAATGGAACCTTTCTCTCTGAGCCTCCACTGAAAATTGACCAATGCCTCAGTTGGACTTCCCCAGTTACCACAAGACAAATAAATAAAAAAATAAGTAAAAATAAAAAAATTACATTTAATTAAAATGCTATTATACTTTTAAGTTGGTATGAAATATACTGTGATTCTGAACAAAACAATGAAAGAAAAGAAAAAAAATGCTTTATGTATACATTATGACCCTTGTGTACTTCTGCAAATGTCATATTACATAGAATTCCATTCAGGATCATAGAAACATTAAATCTTGTAATTAAGGTACCTTGAGTATAGAAAACAGCCTGACCAGAAATAAGAATCCTTCCCATTTTGTCTGTTAATTTCATTCAAAGTCAAAATTGAGAGCAAGGA
The DNA here is from genome assembly GCF_019279795.1 of Protopterus annectens. Lineage (NCBI taxonomy): Eukaryota > Metazoa > Chordata > Ceratodontiformes > Protopteridae > Protopterus > Protopterus annectens. The sequence continues at coordinate 1,591,809,093 of NC_056735.1, read as the reverse complement.
GAATTTCTGTAAAATTCAGACTAGATATTTAATGCTTTTAGTTTTGCTTTATTACTTACTTGTTGTCATCTAGTCGGTTCAGTTGTAAAATATACCCAATTTCAGAGGTATATGTTAACTTTGAAAGTTCAGTTGGGCAGGAAATATTTGAACCATTTGATTGATTCAGAGCTTACAATGTTATCTTGTAAGGATACATGATGTAGTCAACCAAGTCAAAGGCCCATAATGTCAGTAAATGCAGCCCCAGTGAGTTACCTTTATTTATGTTAGTGAGCATGCCATACGTGAGTGTCCAAAGAGCAGTCATGATATGATTCTTCTGTATGCCAAAAAGCCATGGTTCTTTGGAGAAAGTAGGTGGTATTTATCAGTGCATATGTTAGGTCAGTGTAAAATGTTTTTTTCAAGAAATGTAATAATAATAATAATAATAATAATAATAATAATGATAAAAACGTCTAGTGCACATGTGTTTGTGTGAATGTATGCATATGCACCTGTGTGTGTGTGTGTGTGTGTGTGTGTGTGTGTGTGTGTGTTTGTGTGTGTGTGTGCGTGCTCGTGCACATGCGCGAGTTTGTGTGTGTGTGTGTGTGTGCACCTGTTTATGTGTGTGTGTGTGTGTGTGTGTGCGCCTGTTTATGTGTGTGTGTGTGTGTGTGTGTGTGTGTGTGTGCCTGTTTATGTGTGTGTGTGTGTGTGTGTGTGTGTGTGCACCTGTTTATGTGTGTGTGTGTGTGTGTGTGTGTGTGTGTGTGTGCACCTGTTTATGTCTGTGTCTGTGTGGGAGCAGACTTTATAAATTATCTGTTCAAAAACTTTATAAAATGTATATTTTGTTTGTAGAATAATTCCTTCAGTGGCAGTTACATATCCTACACCAACTTTCAAATATTAGGCAGAATAACTCTTTTTATCAAAAACTACATAGATTAAAAAATAACATATACTAATAATAAAACAAATGACGAACAACTTAACTGATTGCCATTTTCTATGTGCAACAATATATTCCAGGGTTGGTCTTGTAGAGAATCCCTGGGCTATCTAGCGATTGGAAGGCTCATTTTCTTACAATATCCATCAGTCATGTACAATTGTGCTTCATTATTTCTTGGTAAAAGGCACTCATGAAGTACTTTCCTATGCATACCTGTATGCAGTAATCAGACAAAATTCATTGCTCCTTATAAGCCCCTCCAGCAAATGGCATGCTGCTTCAACTTTTACTTCTTTCAACCTCTTTATCTATCTTTTTTCTTCTGTTTATTGTAATAATTTTTCTGTGCCCATGTTTTTCTTTGATATCATACAAGTATTTATGTTAGCTGCTTCTCTAGTTGTTCAAGCACCAGTTTATCCTACACATGTTGTTCAATGATTAAAATCCTAAGAAAAATACATTTTTTGTACCTCTTGGAATAGTTTATTTATGACAATAACAAGCATTAAAAGCTGGACTGATTTTTTTTTAAACAATGTTCATACTAATTGCTTGATTACTCTACTTTATTAAGACATACAAATCTCACCATATGAAAAATTAGTTAATTGAATGCATTATTTATGTTACCATGGAAATTCCCTTCTGCTTTAGAAACTGCACATTTATAGTCAATTTCTGCATTATGCCTGTAATGGAAAAAATTAGGATTAAGGATACTACGGTAGTTCTGACTTCTTTAACTCATTTTGTACATTAAATAGTCTGAAAAAGAACAGCAAATTATAAGATTTTTAATACTATTGCATGACATTTTGTAAGAGGCTTCATGTTCAGTTACAAGCACTAAATGCGATAGAGAACTGTTTACAAAGTAATATCTGAAATGTTGAGATGTGTTAATAAAAATTTGTGGCAGTTTTATACTTAGCAAATACAGAAGGCACTTTAACATTTTTCAGTACATATAGCTGGTTTGCGTGCAAAGTCTGTTTTCTTGTAACTCTTACAGTGAAGTGAATTTCATAAAAGATTTTGCTTCTTTCACAACAAAAAATGTTCTCTTATAGCGGTTGCATGCTCTCATGGTAATGGTACATACGTAATGACTAAATATGCTAATAAGGCATGCAGAGTAGAAGAGAATGACAGTATATTGTTAAATTTGAAAGACTTTTACAAATGATACGTGTTTACTGACATATAGATATATATATATATATATATATATATATATATATATATATATATATATATATATGATAGTTGTCTAGAAGATTGTGTTACAATGACAAAAGGAACAAACTAAGTTTTATTTACTACCTTGATGAAAAGGATAGCCAATAAATGGTGTAGCTATACCAAAATTGACAAGTGGAGACCTTCCATCAGCTTACAATATTTCCTAGTAGATCTCTAAACATACATATGCCATTCATGCTGCATTCTGTGTTGGTGGTTTTACTATATATTGCAAATTAAATGATATGGAAGTACATGTCACCCATAGTATAACATCATTTGCAGTTACACTGATGATTTAGATTGTGATGTATGGTAGAGAAATTAATTAAAAAAGAAATAAATGGATACTGTTAATTTCTGGGTAGGAGACTGATTAAAAAGAAAAAGGGGGTTAAAAAAATGATCCATGTATGTTAGTTTCTTTATGAAAGAAAAGTGTTGTCTTATGAGTTATTCTTTTTGACTTTTCTTTTCTTTTTATATGATTATAAATTGTAATTGCTTCTTTACATATTTCAGTTGCCAGCTTAGTCTCATTATGTATGGCCTATTCAAAGTGGAATGCACAGGCGATGTCTAAGAGTAAAAAGGCTTAATTTGCCCAAGACATTGGGAGAAGTTTCATAATCATTTCAGTAGGTGCAATGAAATTCTTTCTATTCTAACATCTGATGAGCTAGCCACAATCTAGATAGATGGAAGCTTTTTTTAATATCTTAACAGAAAGAGAGTAGTACCTCAGGGGTACAGTATTGTCTTCATGCTACACTAAGTTGTCAGTACTGAAAAAATATGAACATGCAAGATCTATGTGTAGAAATTTAAGCTGGACCACATCATCTTTAGATCTTCTTGGCATCAAATACAGTTGCGCTTCCTGAAGAACAACTAACATTGCAGTTAGTTTATACATTTTTGTTTTGATGATTTGCAGGATGTTCTGTATGAAATATAACTCAACCGTAAAAAGTACATTGATATCCTCAACACCCAACTTACCAATAACTTTGACAGATGGGACCTCAGTATATCATCTCATCAGAAGGACAACACCTTTGAACTGCAGCCCCTGCTCCCTCCTTCTTCCTCCTACACTCCATTATCAGAAAGAATATGAGTTTATGTACAACATACTTTTTTGTGATAAAATATATTTTTATTTATAATACATAAGTTTTATATAATAATTGCCATTGCCAGTTTAAACTAGCTCTTAGCATAGCTAGCCAATATAGAACCCATGACTAAAAACAAATATAGCTGATTCACTGGCTTTCACAACCAGATCTCTTAACAGTTATCTAGTATAATGTGGTCTATTCAAAACAGATAATGTAAATAATATCATTTTTATTGAGGTACTTGTTACCATTTTAGTCTAGGATATATTGTCCCTTTTTTTATAAGATACAACTGCCTCAACTAGAATTATTAGTTCCATTGTCAAAGGGGTTTCTGGATATTTCCACCTCCTAATTATAGATATAAGATAATAGTTATTATTGAACTATGACTGTCTATGTATGGTGTTAGAACATGGTCAGTCTTTCCTCTCCTGTATAAAAATAAAGCCTTGTTCAGAAATGTTCTTTCGCCAAGCTATATTTCAATATTATTTAAATGTTTAGACTTGAACTATGTAGGTCTTGGACAGCTCCAAAATATATGTACCCAAGACTTGTGTTTTTCACCTTGACATCTGCAACATGTTGGGTTAGTCCCTGGAAAAACACGAGCCAGTCTACTCTGCATGCAAAAGAACCCATACTGACATTTCAACCAAAATATTGGAATATTCTAGCTTAAATGCCACCCTGGATATCCTTACTATCCTGTCATACTCTTTTTGAGTTATGTTTTCTTCTACTAGTATAGCTGTCCTTTGTCACTCTTTATCAATGAATTTGTCATAGAGAAATGACAGTGAATGAACTTCCTGTGTAATAATATCTCTGGTCCCCAAACACTGCCCTCATATTTTATTTTTCCATTTTATTAATATAGGCCAATCTTCCCTTCTATCTTGACCCAGTTAGTGAATGTTGTCTCTCTCCGCTAAGTCATATTATGTTTTTGTCATTTCCCATTGTAGAATGCCATGTTGCCCTAACATCTAAGGCCAAAAGCATTTTTTCCACCTGTTTGTAAAATATCTTGCTAACATTAGCTAAACTTACTCGGTGAATGCTTTTGCCATTTTCCCCCTTAGTACTCATAATACTGGAGAGCTGAGTCTTACCTCATCCCTTTCCTGCATCAGTGCTAGGAAATCTCTAGTACCCAACCCTGGGAGCTTTTCTAACAGCATTTTATTCCAGCATAGCCTATAATTTATGTTTTGACATGTTTCATATAAAGTTAATACTATTGCTTCTAGATAGGCATCTGCTAAGTCTAAACCTCCAAACTCTCCCAAGCTACTCCAGCCCTCTTATCTTACCATATCAAATCATGCACCTGTATAATTTCCTAAAGTCTCTTTTTCCTCCAAAGGCACCAAAAACACCTAAAAAATATATAACCTGAGATAGAATATGCCAATGCAATACCTGTATTCATAGATCTAAGCCCAAATGTAATAGTATCCTTTTATTGAAATTGTTTTGAATTTTCTGTAAAACTCTAGCATATTATCTCCACATAGAATCCACTAAATTCTCAGCAAGCCAAAGCCATAGATACTTAACCTCATAATGTTCTCAAACACCTGACTGTTGCACCTGATTGGATTCTATGAGGTTTATAACTATAGCTTGTATTTTGTTTATGTTAACCTTATGACCTGACAGGGGCCCGAAGTTATCCAACATCTTCCATAATTTATGCAAATCAGCAATTGGCAAGGTCACTGTAATTAGTACATCATTTGCAAATAAAGAAATGTTTAACTTTTATTACCCAATATATAGCACTGTATATCGGGCATTGTATTCCAATGGGCCAAAGCTTCTATGCAAATGGAAAAAAGGAGGGATTACAGAGGATACCCCTGCCTGGTGCCACTTATTACTGCACAACCCTCTGATGGTCTTGCCCTAATATTAGCTTGGGCTTTTGTTCTAATAGAAATTTCTTTCAACAACTCAAACAAATCTTACAAAACTCTCTTTCACTCGATCCTCTATCTATGAGCTGGTTCAGATCCTACCTTGAAAACTGCCAGCAGGCTGTACTCTGGCAAAATAAACTATCAAATCACCTCTCTATCTCCCTTGGGGTCCCACAGGGCTCAATACTAGGCCCACTCCTATTTTCCATTTATATTAATGACCTGAGTTCTGCTATTCCTTATTCCACCTGTATTCAATATGCAGATGACTCTACCATAATCTGCTCAGCCTCCTCTCAAGCTGAACTTCATAATCTTACTCAAAAAGCTTTCAACACTGTAGAACAATGGTTCTCACACCACTGCCTCCTCTTAAACCCCAAGAAAACTAAACTACTACTCTTTACACCAACCCGAAAGTCCACCTCTTTCCATTTCAATCTCACTTCTAACAACGGTACTCTTATCATTCCTGAACCAACCACTAAACTGCTAGGAATAACAATAGACAACAATCTTAACTTTGACACTCATATAAACACCACAATAAAATTAGTTAACAAAAAACTAGGCCTTTACAGAATTAAACCCTATCTAGGACCACTATAGCCAGAACTCACCTAATCTCCACTCTCCTCTATGCTTCTCCTATATACACCAGTCTCTCTAAAAAGAACCTCAATAAACTAGCAACATCCTATAACAATATTGCTAGATTTGCAACAGGCTCTCCTTTTAGAACCCATCACTGTCTAAATCTACGACATCTAAACTGGCTAGAACTACTTAACCAGCTCCAACTTCACCAGCTTACAATAATCCACAAGACCCTTTATCAACCTAGCAACACCCCAATACTCTCTACCCTAATTACACCTTATAATAATCTCAAAAATCTACGCTCCTCAAACAAACTACTGATCAATACTACTAAACCCAACAACTCAGCAGGTGAATCCTTATTCTAAAACTCTGTTGGAAAAATATGGAATAAACTACCCTCAGAAATCACTTCAGTCTTCTCTCTCACTTTTTAAAAAGAACCTAAAACTATACCTCAATAAACACTGGCTATGCTCCTGTACTAACCCAGACTAATTATTTTCCTATCCTCTATACCTCACCCTACATCCTTTCTTTTCTTCCATTTACGTATTCTTTAAAATACTATTATACAACATATATGTATCTTGCACCTGATCATGAAATCACTAAGTGTTTTGCAATTTGTATGTACCTGTTGGGGGGGGGGGGGTTAAAAAAACAAATTATTATAATTGGCTTTTGTAATACTTGCTGTTTTATAATATCTGTAATAACTTCTGTTTTAACTATGTATGATTTCTTGGAGCTTTTCTCCCCGGGCCTCTACTGAAAATGGACATGTATCCAGCTAGACTAGCCCGGTCAACAAATGTAAAATAAATAAATAAAATAAATAAATCTAAGGGACATCCCAAGGTTTTCATAACTTGAACATGAACCACCATTTGACCATGTTGAATACCTTTGATTTCCATCTTAGCATACAAAGGCAATATGTCAGTTCTCTTCACTGGCATTCTATGAAATTAACATTGTGTGAATCAAATTATCTGAAGTTCTTCTTCTCTTGGCACTTCCTTTTTAGCCTACTGATATTAACTTTGCTATGACTTTATTCATTCTAGTCACTATTATAGAAATAAACAATTTGTAATCAAAGTTCAAAATGTATGTTGGGGGATAAAAGAAAGCCAATGTACCCCCTTCATATATATATATATATATATATATATATATATATATATATATATATATATATATATATATATATATATATATATACAAAATGAAAATGATTGTTTTTTAGTTAAATGTATCTGTTTTGTACTGTTATATATATTAAATATTAAATTTTATTTGTTGTTGTTTTATTACTTGAGTTGGATCCAAATTTTTTGCTTGGAATAATCTACAGACTCAGAAGCGTTTGCTGGGTGTTTTTATTCAGTCAGTAAACCATCAGTTCCTGGTGCGTTGCTTCTTTGCCACCTTCTTTTATTTCCTCCTCTGATATCCTTTCCATGAGAGAATTCGCATTATGTTCAGTCAGTCTTTCTAGCTGCAGTCGGTGCAAAACTTGCTGCACTTCTAGTGTTCAGTCTCTCTAGTTGGAGCAGTAAATAGATGTCTAAAATCGTCTAATGCACCTAACATTTGGGAGAGCTGTCCAACATTTCACTCTGTATTGGAATCCATTATTTCATATATAGTTCATTCATGCCTTAGCCTTAATGCCAATGACTGAAGCATCAATGCTGAATTTGCGAATCACATCATACATCATAAGTATCCTTCTGTCATCCAGTTCCTGCACCTTTTGTTGCAATTCTAGCAGCTGTTTTTGTTTTTTCAGCTTCATTCAACCCCTTGTCTTTCTACTGCAGTGCTCTTATTATCTTGTAGTAGAATTCCTTCTGCTTCCTGCTTACCATAGTGGCATATATGTCCTCTCTTTTAATTTATGCAGCTTTTTCCTTTTTACAATTCTCAAAAGCCTAAACTGACACCTTATCTAAAGATCTGAGTTTGTTATGCACGGTCCTTTTCATCCTATCAACAAAAGACTCCTGATTTAATTTAAAATTTGGGAACCTCCAATGCATCAGTTTGTTAACACCCACCATGCAATGCAACTCTATCTTCAAACAACTATCATCTCTTCCTGATTAATATGTTTGGCAGTTATATATCTCCTGTCTATATCAGGACACAATTTGAACCTGTTGGAATGGGATGCAAAACTATCTATTCCCTTCAAAGATGTCGCACCATTTTAGATATCAACCAGTCTAGCTGGGTTTAACATGCCTTTTTTTGACACCACAGTTACTGTCATGCTCTGCCATGGCTGTTGGGATTTCTCTTGGTCTAGACTGTGTATCTGGTTCTGCCATGATTGTTGGGATTTCTCTTGGTCTAGACTGTGTATCTGGTTCTGCCATGATTGTTGGGATTTCTCTTGGTCTAGACTGTGTATCTTGTTCCAATCTTCTATAATCAAAAGCACACCCCCTGCAAATCTGACAGAATCTACTAACATTTCTCTGACCTACCTGATGTGTGCCTTTGGAGGGATACATATGTCAACTATGGTGACCATTTGACCTAATAAAGACCCCTTTGCACTTACTTACCACTTTTTATGTGTTATGTGACCATGTCTATCATTTAACATACTTATGATTTTGTACAGCACAGAACCAGATTTTAAAACTATTGCGCTCCTCCTCCTTCAGGCACGCTCATATATAGATCTAGCCTGCAGAACATAGCCACATCTCACTAACTTGGTATGTTCTTGATGACCTACAGAGGTTTCTGTTAATGCTGCTAGATTTGTTCTTTCCTTTTTTACGACAGCTGTAACACTCTCTTTCTTGATAGGGTTAGTCATCCTATTTACATTCAAAGCAAATATAGTTATGTCACTCGTCATTCCCATCTAGAAGTTACACTAGCTCTGTTATTGTGTGATCTGGGCACATTACCCTTCCAGATCCCCAGTGATGGTTTTCCCCCTTTAATGGCTCTCAGCAGATACTTTCTTGTAACAGGTACCTTGACAGTTGTTCACACAATGCTGATATCATGACCATCCTTAACACGACAGTGTAGCAAACCTTATTATTGTGCCTAACTCCTTTTTTTGATGCAATAACAGTTTAATCAAAAAACAGATAACAGACCTTATACATAATTATTTACAAGGCAATTCAAATGTGATGGTGTAAAATACCCAATAGTGGCCCATTGAACCTAGAATAAAGTTTGTCAAGTACATAGCTTTGCAGGACAAACTGCTATTAACCATGAAACTTGAACCACCCCTCCCCTTAGCATGCTGCTGTTACTCAATCCTATATTGCACACTGTCTCACATTCTTTTTTGAGCTTGTCTGATCAGGAAGGTACAACCCTTTAAAGCAGTGGTGTTGCTACACTCTTCAATCAGACAGATATAGCTCCATACTAAGACATTTCATTATACGTGGAATCATCTTTTTTTTTTTTCTAAACATTTATTACATTAAAAATACAAAGACATTATATGCTTTACATATGAATGTAGTCTCCTGGTCACAGTTTCACCACTGATACTATTCAACAAAATAATACTGCTTTTAGGGTTTACACTCAGAATACATTTTAAACAAATAAATAAGACAGTAACTGAGATGTCCTTGACTTTCTGTGACCAGTCTATTTTGATCCCTGTGATTTATCTGTGTGCTGAAACTCGAGAAATAGGTTCCCTCCTGAGTTGCTGAGCAATGTCAAATCTCTCCATTGACACCCAATACCTCCTAAAAAGAGGGAAAAATCTGTTAAATTTAGTAGCAGGGAATTGATGAGTCCTCCTGCAGATCCGCTGCTCTTCCTTACTGTTGAACATCCATTTCCGATCTGGAAATAGGAGTTTATGATGGTCAAAATTCAACCAGCCATTTTAGCATTTCTTTCGGGGCAGCTGTCAATTTGGTTTCTCCTGCCAGAAAAAGTTTTCTTAGTTTTCATAGGGATGGATACTGCACCTTAGACCTTATTCCCTTATATTGGACAGCTTGATAAATGCAGGATAAATGCAGCTCTCTTGTGTTTGGTGTCTGGCAGAAACATTTGGACAATACATTTCTCAGAGTCTCTAGCTTCTTTTCCTTCAATCACTTTGCTCAAGCTCATGTTTTAATGATGATACCTATCTTGCTCGTCACTGACTATTTCTTCCATAATATCCAATCTCACCTTGCTGGCAAATGTTATGTTTCTTGCAATGTGTGTTGAATTGCATCCACATGGTTACTGTGGATGGAATCTATTTCCTGACACCTTTCCTGTGCATCTTGCGAAAACTCTCTGGTGTTGCATATATACTTTTTATTTCATCAAGGATGTCTCATAGTGACTTATTTATTGCTATTACTCTCACCAAAACTGAATGTATTTACACAGTGTAGTCCATGCTTTCTGCTGGCATTTCACTGACTTGATTTTTCATTCTTTTTTTTTTTTGCTTTCCTTGCAGACATCACATCACAGGAACATGAAACAAAATAATATAGACCACATATTCTTGTTTAGCTTTGGCAATTTAGCCTGAATAACAGTGCAAAAACTTTCAATTCATTGTGAGCCTGTGAGAGAAAGCTATTTACTGTGACACTATACCAGAAATCCCTTTATGCACCTGAGCAATAGAGGCAGAATGGACAACTGAAGATTCAGTAAAACTGACAAGAAGGTGAGAGTGTGCGTGTGTGCGTGTGTGAGTGTGTGTGTGTGTGTGTGTGTGTGTGTGTGTGTGTGTGTGTGTGTGTGTGTGTGTGTGTGTGTGTGTGTGTGTGTGTGTGTGTGTGTGTGTGTGTGTGTGTGTGTGTGTTCCTTGTTTCTACGTGTAGTCTTATGTAATATAACTCAACAATAGATGTAGGCAATTATTAAACACAAGTACAAAGCAACAGCATCTAATGTGAAGGGTAGAAAACTACTCTTGAGGGTCGGTGGTGAGTAGTATCTAAAAGCATGCTGTAGTTTGTTGCCAGAGGACAAGACAATGCAAAGTTTGTACCACAGTAGCCTAAGACAAAAGCCAAGCATTGTGCAATCAGATACAATGCATATACCCCAAAACAGCAAATGCTAACACATGACAAGGGATCCAGTTTTCTGACATGAAGGTATCTATGTAAACTCAAGAGAAACATAAATATTTGAAAATTACCTGTAGTATAAGGATTTAATAAATAGTTCATGGAAATTTTAGAAGCAAATAATAACCCCAGTACAATTAACAGCAGCCACTGGCTACATTTAACATGTAGGTTATTATAGTAGAAGGGGTCCCCTATTAAATAAAGTTCAAATTCAATCTGTAGGTTATTATAGTAGAAGGGGTCCCTTATTAAATAAAGTTCAAATCAAATCTGTACAAATTGTTTCAATGACATACACCCCTTTCCATATAATAGCCACTGATTAACAAAATGTGGCTTTATTCTCATGACAATTTTAGATTATTGTTTCGGTTATTATTCGTTCTGCCTTTTGGTTTATTTTTCACTCTCCTTAGCATTAGTTCCTTTCTTTTCAACTGTTTGACGCCAACAGGTTCATGCAACCGCATGGTTGTGGGCAATGAAGGGAGGGGTGATAAAAAAGGGAGTCTTTTTCTTCATACTATCAGCCCCCAAACCACTGATTTGCTGAACAGATTTTTATTCTGAAGCTTAAATTCTGGATTCTTACTGTAAATCATTTGCATGCCACGTTTTTCATACAACCATCTTTGAATGTGGTGCATTTGTGTTCAATATGATATTTTTCACAAAACACTTATGTAGCTATCCTAGAACATACTGACTCAAGACATCATCAGATATGGCCTTTGAAACTCTACTTCCTTTTTCCTGAATCTTTTCATTTTATCTTTCATTGACAAAGCTTTCCCCAGTGTCACATTTAGATTAGCTTTCTCAATCACGCTATAATCTGATTATTGAAAAATCCTCATTTATTAAACAGTTCATGCCTCTCACTCATCTTCTCTTGTATATTAGTTTCAAAAGTGGAGTTAAGTATATAAACCAACAAACCTTTTGTAACATAGGCAATTAAGGCATTTGCCTTTCTTGATTCTAAAAAAATTGATAATGTGAAGTCCTCAATGTGATATCAGTGATATGACAGCATTACAAATCTTCATAATCTTTAAAAGGTTAAATTGAATGCCCAGTTACCATGCACACACACACACACACACACACACACACACACACACACACACACACACACACACACACACACACACACACACACTAGTAATAATAATCCCAACTTGTCTTGACTAATAACAGTCTAAAGATTTTCCCTGAAATTCCGAAACATTTGCTATATTGTGGACAGAAATCATATGTCATAAGCAGCCATATGAAGGTTTTGTGTGTGTGTGTGTGTGTGTGTGTGTGTGTGTGTGTGTGTGTGTGTGTGTGTGTGTGTGTGTGTGTGTGTAATTCATAGATGCACTGAGCATGATCAGAGGAGACTGTACAGTATAGTTTCCTGTACTGCATTCTAATCAGAGTATTATAAAATACTAATTTGCAGCATTATTAAAATGAGGGACTAGGCAGATTGAAATGAGGATAAACACTATGGCATATTGATTCAGATAAATTCCTCGACTGGAGGAGCTGCATCCAATGTGCAGAACTGGTAGCTAATGGTGCCACATCCAATGAACCTGCTGATATAGCAAACCTGTTAGTGGATAAATTCAGTTCCAAATTTATCTCATTCTTACCCCTAACCATCTTCCCAATAATACCCTCAAACATAACCACTGCAACTACAACTAGGGGCATATACTGCCTGCACCCACTAAAGCCAAGAACAAGGCCTCAGTGGGCCCCCATAACATCCCAGGATATCTCCTGAATAGTCTAAAATATGACTTATTACACTTAGAGTCATTATTTAACTATAATCTCAAAATAAGCTTTGTGGCACATAAATGGATGATTGCAAAGATCATCCTCCTTTATAATGGAAGACCATAATCAAATCTGAAAAACTACAGACCCATTTTTCTGACTAGTCTTATTTGCAAAGCCATGGAAAGAATTATCATGGAAATTATCAACAAGGACATAGGAGACCTCCAGACACTCAATCTATCCCAGTCTGGCTTTGTCAAAGGAAGGTCATGCTAATTGAATCTGGTGGACTTACTGTATTTGAAAAGGTCACTAAGGCAATGGATGAAGGGAAAACTGTGCCTACGCCCTACTTAGATCTGGCTAATGCATATGATACAATATCTATCTTTAGCATTGTCAACAAGCTCACACTTGGTACAGATCCCTTTATAACATGCTAGATAACCATATGGCTCACCAAAAAGACCCAGAAAGTTAGAATTGGTGAGGCCACCTCCACAAAGATTCCAGTCACCAGTTGAATTCCCCAGGGATCTGCACTAGGCCCACGCCTCTTTGGTATCTACTTCTCAGATGTAGAAGTCAGTGTCAATGGCCACTGACTAACCAAGTTCCCAATAATTACAAACTGGGAGCAGTCATTGAATCACCTCAAGCCAAAGAACACCCTTCAGAAGGACTAATGCAGACACATGTTTGTTGACAAAGACATGGCTTAAAACTCAAAACCAAGAAATGCATTATAGTACTCTTTGAAAGTCTGTTACCCTGTATAACTATGTCATCAAAAAGACAGTCTTAAAAGTTGATCACTAATCAGTGATTTAGGAACTCATGTAGATACAAACCTAGCCTTCAACCAACATGTGTCCAAGGTAGTAAGGAAATCCTTCTATGTTGCTGAACCTATGAGCAAGGGCATGACTTCTAGGTCCAGAGAGGTCATCATACCACTGTATCATCATGCCACTGTATCATCATACCACTGTATCATCATACCACTGTACTCAGCCCTCCTCAGGTCCATCATAGAGCATAGTGCCTCCTTCGGTATATACCTGACCAGACACATGTAACAACTGGAGTACCCACAGTGGTTCCTTACAAAAAGACTACAGGTAGTAAACACTATGTTCTAAACTGATCAACTTAAAGCCCTGTCTTTTTACTTGGTATCATACAGAGTTCTGAGAGGTGATTTTTGCCTGGTAAACAGCACATCTCTGGACCCCATTTTGACAAATCTTTTGCACATTTGTAAAACAAACAGCATAAGAACTACTAGAGACCTAACTTTTGCTTGCAACATAAATAGGACATGTTAGAGAGACAGATATGTTTCTCAGAGAATTCCCGTATTGTGGAACAGGCTTCCCATCCATGTGAAGCCGAGTTCTTCCCTATTCCTATTTAAGTGCAACTCGGACCAGTGGATGACTAAATGGGAATTCATCCCTGCTCTGGCTCCTATGTCTCTGATAGACAGAGGCAGTCAGTAAATCACCCCTATAAATTGAATATAAATCAAATCTGTGAGTCACATTTAGGTTGCATGGCTAGGTCTTTCAAGTGCCCTAGTGGTCTTTATCCTTGTATACACCTATAAACCTATGAACCTTTGAATATAACCACCAAAAAAATCTTGAAGTTACAGGAGGGAGCCAGAGCAACAGTATCAGGCATAGTTGCAGCTTTAACAAATGTGTATATGCAACAGGCTGTACCTGCAGATACTTGTGGTATTACTTGCCATGTCCCACAGAGATGCCTTGTGTTCCACCATGCTTTACATGCCTTGCCCTTCATGGCAAACAAATTATATACAGATACAGTAGGGAAATAGTCACTATGCTGGTTGAGATACGCCACCCTCATCTGCAGGCCCTTGGAAATTGTGGAACACCTATCCCAATGGAGATAGAGGCAAAGTGAGACTTTAGTAAAAATGTATTACTCATTTGATCTATCAATTCATTTAAAATTAAATATGCAAAGGTTATAGAGTTAAAGGCTTGGAGATCTTTCCATTATGTTCAACTACTCCACTGATTTTATACATTGGCATGATTATTCTACCATTTCATGACCTGAGAAAACTTATCTTCTGTAACAGTAAAAAAAAAAAAATAGACAATTTCTAAAATTTTGGCTAAGTTCTTTGGATTTAATCAATATACCTCAGCACATACATCTCAGGATGTACCTGGGGCATTTTTTTTTTTACCTTTATAATACAACCATAAACGATTTCCATATTCATTATATTTGCATACCCAACCAGCTTTTATTTTGAGTCTGATGTACTTCCTTTTCTGAAGACGCAATTAAAAGACTTGACCACTTACACCGAGAAAGGCTAAGAGCTGAGCTTTTGGAATATGGTCTCCAGTGTAAGCCTGACAATAGATAGGACTTACACCAAAGCAAGACGCTTACACTGAGAGGAGGTTATCTGGAATCTGGTCCAGAGATACTCACACTTGAATAATAAAACTTTCCACTAAAGATCTCTTTCATACTCCCCCTATAGCCCTATAGTATAGTATAGCAATACTGTGTGATGCATTAAGCATTTGTGTCACTGACAGTCTGTATCTGTCTTCTGCATCACACATTTGTAAACTGTAGAAAACTTTTAAAATGATTTTAAAATGTTTAAATATGTAGTAAATCGTAAACTGTAGCCTATTTAACATGATTTTTTAAAGGTTTAAATATGTATTAAAACTGCAATTTCATTATGTCTTCAAATATCACTCTCAATTTGTTCTCTGGCATCTGGAGCAATTAGTCCAGTTAAACAAATCTTTGCATATCACAGTCTTGCTGAAGACAAAAGCATGACTACAGCGCTGGCAAAAAAAAATTGCAGTTTAAATGGTATCTTACTACATCTCATATATTCAAGTACTTTTCAGAAAACTGTATTTTTTGCTTTTTGAGTAAGTAAACCAAATGCACCTTTGATGTACCTATATATATGTATATATATATATATATATATATATATATATATATATATATATATATATATATTTGCAGAATTACCGCACCAAAAAATAAAAAGGAAGAGCTACCAATCAATATTACACTAAAACTTCATACAACTGGAAATTACTAAGAAGGCCAAAGAGGTAAAAAAATAACACTTCGAGTCCAAGCTGTTCCTTAGCGCTTTCGTCCATTTATTGTTGATTCAAACTTCATCAGAGATACAAAAAGTTAAAACTTAGGAGAAATATATGTAGCACACATAGCATAGAGCCTTTTCATTTGCAATGTAAAACAGTTTCAATGGGGGACCAATCCCTACGCAGGGAATGATATCCTGGACCAATAGCAGACAAAGCTGGGAGATACCTTGTGGGGCTAAGAATATTGTGTAGAGCTTAACAACCTGAATGCTCGTTAGTACACATATATATATATATATATATATATATATATATATATATATATATATATATATATATACTTATTATGTAGGTCAGTGCATTGCTTGCATTGTAGATCCTTCATAGAACCATAGAACCCTTAAAACTTCACTTCATAGCAACCTTAAGACTACAATAAATGTATTATTTTATTAAGTCAAATAGCAACTAAATTATAGCCCAGAACTTTTTCGCTTTCTCTTTTAGCAGCATGATCTGGCAATCTAAATTTGTTTAACACTTTCTTAAAAAGTAATTGCATTGGTGTAACCTTAGCCCAGCTCTTCAAGAATGCTGTCAACAACATTAAAAAAAAACATAAAAAAACAAACAAGTGGTGGTCTTTTTTCTCATGTTATAAGCTATGGAAGCTATGGGACATTGTATTCTTTTCAGTAAACTCCAGTATTGCTGGCAGCCTGGTTTCAGACCCAGTATGCAACCTTACCTTTTAGCATTCATAGAGATTTATTTTGGTGAAAAGTATAAACTTCAAGTAAAAATTCTAAGTTTGCCCTTCTTCACCTTCTCTTCTTATCCTCCTTCATGTTGTTCTGTGTTATGCATGTATGCAATAGTCTAACAACCTTATGGGACTATTGTAGAAGGTTTAAAAATCCAGATCTCTAAACACCAAAATGTACACAATAATATTTATGCTTTGTTATATGCACTAGCAGTCTAACTAATCTTAGTTAATGAAGATGAACAACATTATTTATATATTAAATATACTACCTTGTTATTTGCAAATACCTTTTGCTTTCCTTTTGTGTAAAATTTTCACAGTCTGGGTCAAATGAGCTAATGCACTAGACTTTTCTGGTCCCCTTGATGTTTCTCTATGTCTCTCTATCTCTGTCTCACCACTTAGTCATCAAGCTTATACTTCCACATTGAGCTAGTCAGATCATCCATCCTGCTTTGCTACAATGTTTCACAACTTCTTTTTAAAGTGTAGCAACAATGTATCAAGCAGCTGCTAGAGCCTAAGCAACACAGAAAGTGCTAAGCACTTCAAGTTTTGCCCACAAATGCAATACAGGCATATGAATGCTGGTAATGCACTACACTGCACTGTACCACACTAAAAGCTGATCAGCATGTGCTGATCATACTACCTTTTTTTGCCCCTAGGGTGGCTGCCCTTTCTGCCCCACCCTAGCTGCACTTCTGTCTGATGGCCTCTTCTAGGCATGTTTTATACAGCAGGGGAATCAACTGACCAATCAAGTGTCACCTTACAAGGTTACAAGAAAAGCATCTGGGCCAGAACTGTGGTAGGAAGGCTGTTAAGTGGCTGCCTACATCTTGTTTCAAAAGATGGAAAATTAAATAAGTTTGATATAGGACAGTGCTTTGTCAAGTACTTTGCCATAATTAAATTCATTAACAAATGCTTAAATATTTACTACATACATTTTGTTAGTTCAAATTTCTTCTTTATCACTTTTATTTTATAGAATTTAATTTGCAATGAAACAATTAAGTAAATTCTAAACAATGCAATACATTAAATAAAAAAATAGTCATAGAATTTTAATAATATGTACAAGCAATAAAGTATTCTAATCTGTTTGATTATATGAGTTCTGCATGCTATTCTGAAGAATTTAGAATTATATAATAGTGTGGAAAGTTATACATGATGTGGTATTCTGTAATGATGACTTTTCTAGTGATTTAATTCTGCATTTAAAATAAGGTCACTTTATTGTTGGAATGATGGGTGTTTTCTTGAGCTGTGTGTAAACAAAGGCATTCATATGTCTGCCTTTTACTCAGTAATGACTTGAAATAAACTGCACTGAAGCAAAGCACTTCAGGCCAAATTAAATGCTTTAAAATGCCATTTAAATAATTTGCAGTCTTAATGTCAGTGATCATTGTTTACCATAAAAGTCATTATTAAAGCGATTAGCACATGATGCCTGACAGAAATCTATCAAACAGAATGACTGGAATTCTGACAGCAGTTTATGAACTGCTTATGAAATTATGTGATGTCAATTCTTGAAGTAGCTGTTTATTTACGGATTTTAATTCTTATGGCCTTCAGGGTTCACTGGATTTGTTTACTTAATAAATAATCCAATTTTCCACTTCCTAGAACTAAAGAGCTCTCTTTTCAGATAAACTGTGTGCTTGCCATATACTTCACAATTCTTTCAATAATTCAGTACTGTAACCACTTAAATATCACTATATGTTTTTCCTGTCCCCAAGCATAGATATCCTTCAGTAATTATAACTGACCTAGATAGTATAGTGACTAATTGCTGAAATTTAGTGAAGCATTCAATGCAGAAACCACCTTAACTGCTCCTCCTACTGGACACATCATGCAGCACAAGTTGTCAAAGTAGTCACATTCTTAAAGATCAGATCATAACACATTTTATTTACTTACTTGCTTAGTTTTTTTATTTTTTTTTTAAGTTTCATCTGTTGCTGAAAACAATTAACACCTGATACAGGCACATACCATTGCCTTTTAATTAAGGATTTTCTTATGAGAGAGTCCATGCAAATTGCACTCAGGCAATGGCTGTCAGAAGTTAACTCCGGTAAGTGCATGAGGGATGTTCCACTCTGTGATTGTCATTTATCGCAATCCCAGTTGAGATGTGCAGTACATCATTCAAGGTTATATCTACTTGTATGGAGATGTGTACATACTATGTTGTGTAAACAGATGATGAGAAACCTTCTAATACAAGCATTTACCTGGTTTGCATTCTTTCATTTTCTCTAGTGGCAGTACTTGCTTAATGAGTTATTTTAACTTCAGAAGTGAAAGATAATATAAGACATGAAAGTTAAACCAGTGGTGCAGTGCTGTGCAATACGTTTTAGCACATAAAGATGCAGCACCTTACAGCTTCCTTACTTTCTTCCGTACCTTCCCCAGATAGTTTGAATCTAATATACTGCAATGCAAAAATAAAATAGAAACATAATAGTATTTGTATCAGAACCTATGGATAATGGGTTATGGGTACTCAGTTAGATGCTGTACTTTATAGTAGTATGTTAAATATAAGTCCATAATATATGTAGTTGATTAGCTGGAATTAGTTTTCATATAATGATGTCTCACATAAACCTGTAGAGGTAATATGCATGTATGAATGTATTTGCTTATTTATTACAGCCAGCAGATATGAAAGATCCACTTGTCTATGTATCATTCACAGTACATACTTAGGCTGTCTCCAATTGCATTGACCATAAAATATATAATAGTTTTTAGTTCTACAAAGCAATCAAACAGCATCGTCATACACTGTATTTTTTGTACATCTGGAATGAATTGCTCAGCTTTTCTGTCTGCGTATGCATTTCCAAATGTAATTGTGTGTCACAATGCATAAATTGAAGAAAAGAATGAGAAGGATTTCTGTGATGAGGACTTACTGCTGGTTATGGCTTCTTACATACTGAACATTATTTGTGTGATGTGGCTTTGCTGCCACTACAGAATCTGTGCAGCACGGTGCATTATGACTAAGCTCCACTACCTATAATCCATCCATCTACAACCTCTTTTTCCATTTTTGCACATGGAGTCAGGGTTTCACCTCAGCAGTGATGATCATCTAATTGTTTAATTACCACCCTTACTTCTACTGGACTTTCCTCCATAGCTGGTCAGATAGAATGTTCTGCCTTCTTCCAGCCATAGAAGGTATACCTAAACAACACTCACTGTATGAGTAATAACACTGCAAACAACATGAAACAATCAGTGTATGAGATGATTGAGTTAATATAATTCATTGGAGAATCAAGTAAAAAGTTCATATATAGAGTTTTATTTATTTTGTTTATGTTTTGACCTGGAGGATACAGCTGCAACTATATTACAATTTATTATTGTGTGTGAAAATTGTGAGACTATTTACAAAAACAGATGTCATTTACTTTGTATACATCCACTGCAGTTAAGAGACACTACTTATGGTAACAAATAAATGGACATGTATATGTGAAAATCGTGGAGTCATACCTTTCAACAAAGCAAGAAATCTGGATAAAACCATAAATAATGGGGAACTGAAGCCCAATAATAGGAACAATTTTAAATATTGCTATTACAAACTTAGAAAGTTGATAGAATAACAAGTTTTACATTAGTATGAATTTTCTGAAAGGTATGCAGTGCAAAACTGAAATGCCTGTCATTATTTTCAGACAGCACTCTTTAATGATTTGTCATTGATTTGCCAGAAAATCACAATTTTATGAAAAATGGACCAAAAATATGATGCAAAAATCTGGACATTCTACAAAAATCTGGACATTTGAGAGGTATGCATGAAGTACATCCAACATGACAAAAATTATCCTGAGAGCTTTGAAGTGGTACACCCCGACAGTTAAGATAATGCCTTATTCTGCCTGAATGACCAGAGCCACTGTTGAAGGGAGTGCTTGGTAAGTCCATTTCATAGCTCTCAATCTCTTAGCACAAAAAGCTGAACAAAGCCAAAAATAATGGAGGAACAAAGCCCTAAAAATAGGAACACAGTTTAAATATTGCTCTTACAAACTTTGAAACTTGCTAGAATAAAAGGCTTTTTGTTACCATGCACACCAATTTCACACAAAAATCCAGAAACTCACAAATTTTATGATGAACAGTCCAAACATATGAGGTCAAAATCTATATAGTTGAGAGGTATGATCCACTTGGAAGAGTGCCAAATCATATACTCATAATTAGGAAGAACAGGTGTGTCTTTTTGGTAATGGTTTGACTATTACAGTGAATTTTGTGTATTACTGTACCATATTACTTTCCAAATTTCAGTCTCTACGTGTCACCAGCATCAGGTAGGGGAATATTTTGACTCTTTATGCTGCAAGGCTGTCAGCAGTACTATAAAGAAGAGCAACTGCTCCGGCTCCAAATTCTTTTGGTGATGAGTGACTGTTGTCAATCCATAATATAGACACACACTTGTTTATGAATATAGCTAAGTCACCACCACACAGACAAATGAATAGACTAAATATATGGATACAAATTCAAGGGAGCCAGTAGCTGTGACCCATACATGCTAGTCTGAGTCTAATTCTGTAAAAACCTTTCTGGCCTTATAAAGCAGCATGCTAGCAAAAGCAGTGATGGCGACAGTGGTGACAGTTGTTATCAGACTAACCTCAAGTGTACTATAAAGGGCTGCCTTAGTAAAATCTGTAAGGATATCCAACATGTAATGCTTACTACACATGCGGACATAAAATTTCCTCTCGTGTAAGATTTCTTGATACCAAGCACACAGCAGTCAAGTTATGGGCAGAGGCACATTCCTGATCCTCTGTTTCCTCTATCAACATCTACTACTCAAGTTCTCTGATTACTGAACCACTAGACATACCTGTATTTTGAGATTCAATGGCATAAAGCTACTTATAAATTTGGGATTTTTTTTTTCAATTTGGTTGCAGTTTCAATTTATTTTAGTCCATTATTTGCTCCTGATATTTGATGATCATCAGGCTTCCCCTGTATAAATGGCTTGTTCCAACCCTAAGAGATGATAGGTCTGTAGCCAATTCATTCCTTTTACGGCAAACATTGAGTGGCAGGAGTTATACCATCACTGTACTTGAGAAATTTGGGGGGTGGCATTTTGGCCCTACTGGTTCTTCTTGCACATACATGTTGCATCACAACAGATTACATGCAATAGCCATACATGTAGAGCATGTTTGCTACTTCCACAATAGGTATCCTCACAAATCTTCTAGCTTGAAATTACCCCCCCACAGTACTCCTCATTTCCCACTATGAATTTTAACATACAGCTCACAACTATGCTTTTCCTCAAAATACTCTCATTAGAGAGATGTGAACAAGTTTTATTTTGCCATCACCCCCCACCCCATAACGAGCTTCTCTACCACAATGAATACAAATCAAACCTATGTTGTCTGTATCAGAAGCAACATTTTATCACTGTATGTCATGGAACTGTTTGAGAAGTTATTATTCTTAATGCAAGGTTAATAATACAAGCTTCATTCCTAGCAAAAAAAAAAAGTAGACACCATGAGAATACTGGGTAGATATAATGCCCTCTACTTGGAAACAACCTTGATATGCTCATAAGTGACTCAGGTAAATAAGACATAATTGACTCGGGTAAATAACACATGTGACTCAGGTAAATAGAAAGATGAATTATGTTAATTGTTTACAGCGACTAGCACATCTTACAGAATGCTGTACTTAAAACAGATTTTGTAACAAACTACATATAGTCATCACATCAATTTTACATGCGAAGATGACTAATTGCACGTGTCCACTTCTATGTAATCAAAACCTTAATTTTCATTTAATTTGTGTTCATATTAAAGTATAATCAGCATTGTCACCCTATCCTATAAATCTCCTATGTATTCTCCATCTGCCTATTTTTTTCTGTCCTGTTTTCCTCCTCTCTTTAGCTTTTCCTCTCCTGATAAATTTTAATCTGTACTGGAGACAAAAATAGAGGTTTTCTTCTTTTCAGAAAATGTTCTTCTTGTTAAACAACAGGTCACACTGAGCTGGAGAAATGATTAACGAATGATGTAACACACTTCATTACACCTCAGATTCAAAGATGTTCTACAGATCCAACTGGGATTGACTACTCAGAGCTAAAAGGAACAACATCAGCTATTCTGGTGCCTGTGAACTGGGAAGGACTCTTTGAATGATAAAGGCAATTAAAAGCAAATCTCAGTACCATCTGTTCTGGCAAATGCAATAAAAACACTCAGTATATTTTTAACATTTTTAATTATAGATTTCCACAGCCTTACAGCTTTTATTGTTGTGCAGCACTGACAACCATATAACAGCTGAACAGCATTTCTTTATGCTGAAATAAGAATATGTGAAACTACCCTTGGGTAAGTCGTAAAAGCCTGAAATCCTGATGTGTGCCACACATAATTACAGGCAAAACACACACATAAATCATGAATGCTAC